>NC_134493.1:7430970-7540970 GCF_040206685.1 Ascaphus truei
CAATATATATGGGTACCATTGACTTTGCTTGCGCGACCACCATTGGTCCAGTATCCTTCTTCGTCCATTATTCATTATTATTATTATTATTATTTATCATTCTTATTTATTTAATTTTATTATTTTTCATTTTCATTCATATTTTTTATTTTTTAATCATTTTATATATTTTTTACTCACCCTTCCCATTCCTCTCCATTTGTCCCTCTCCCCCCCCCCCCCCGGCCCTCCCCTCCCAAACCCCACCTCCCCCCCTCTTTTCACTCCTTGCCTCCTCTACATTTACACATCCCCTCCTTTTTAGTTGCCTCCCACACTCCCTTCCATTCCTTTCACTTTATTTTGTTTAATTTTATTAGCTTATTTTATATGTGTTTTGGTACACATAGGGGTTAATTTCCCCCTTACATTGATCACATGTATCCTATTAGTAATTTGCTGTCTTCTATGCTCTGATTGTTCTAACGTACTATATTACTGCGTCCAATACCTATACCATTCACTCCTGATGAAGTCTCGTTCGAGACGAAACGCGTAGAGTGCAGTGGAGGTTACTGTCCAGTTTTTATCTCTATTACATTCACTCATGTGCTACAGCATATTTTTGCTGTGCTGATAGCATTTATCTCAGCCGCCCAGCCGTCCAGCCCGTTTTCCATTGTGAATTCTCTCCGGTTGAAACTCACTGACGTCACCGAATTCTCGCGAGATTTGGATCAGAGAACTTACTGTGTGACGCCGGAGCAAGGGGAAGGCGGCGTCCCTCGTGCTCTTCGGTCCCTGCAAGGACACAGAGGGGCTACTGCAGTAGGACATACCACGGACATCACATCGAAGTCCTCCATACTGGGTTCCTGCGTCTGACGGGCTGAGTTTTACTCAAAAATGCTTTATATTCAGCTATATTTGTGAGTGTGTATTTTTAAATCCTTCATTCCATAAACTTTATTGTTATACTATTTTACGCTATGAGTGCGCCTGTTTTTTCTGTGTTTTTGTAGATATCTTCAAGGAAGTTCCCTTCACTCGGGCTGCAGAGACTCTTTTGGATAGCAATTGGAGTATTTTTTAGGATTTGTATTTTTTAATATATATTTTTCTGGACATTTTCTTTTTGTTGCTTTATTTTGTATGCTTTATATTGTTTTATTGTATTAGCTTTATATATTTTTTATCTGTTCCACTGTGCATAGTATAGGTTTTACATATATCTTTTAGAGGGTATATATATAGTGTTTCAGGTTGGCGCCAATTTTTTCTTTTGTTGTGTTATATATATATATATATATATATATATATATATATATATATATAATATAAACACACACGTCATACAAAACAGTAAACACACACCTATATAGCGCCATCTATGTACATATACTACTGTAAAACATACTTGGATATTATGTACGTGGATGATGCTATATAAATAAAGATATGCATACATATGTACACATACAAATGTATGCAAACATATACTGTACATACATATGTCTCATATAGAACACACACAAAGAAAATGTACCACAATCAACTCCGTTGGAAATAAATGATATCTTAGACCAGACTATCCCCTCGGTGTAACTACAGGACTGGGGGTGCTATCGGGGAAGGAAAATATGAAAACCCAAAGAACAAAGAATCCCCTAGCAAGCACTCAGATATAACAAAATGAATATACAACACAAGCACGTGGTGAGTACTGCTCCATGCCTTTCTTGCTGCCCCCTTTGCCCCCCTGCTCAGATTCACCCCCCCCGTTCTGATTTCCCCTGTGTGTATGTGAATGTCTGAGTGTGTGTGAGAGAGACATAGAGAGTGTGAGTGTGAGAGAGTGTGAGAGAGAGAGAGAGAGAGAGAGTGAGTGTGAGAGAGTGAGTGTGAGAGTGTGAGAGAGTGTGCGCACGAGAGTGTGAGAGAGTGAGTGCGCGAGAGAGAGTCTGTGTGAGAGACATACCAACTGCGCACTCAAATTGTTAGGCAACTGTCTGACTGACTGCACCAACTTTTAAAACTCCAAATGTCCTATTTTCATAATGTATAGGCAAATAATCACCCCCCCAAGTCTCTTCACATGATTTGTAATCAATATCAGTCTCTACCATAGTCCTGTGTGCGCATGCGTCCATTCCTGTTCCAGCGACGTCATCATGTTCCTCCATTTCTGAATCCTTGTGGATAGGTCCCCGAGGTCTCGCGAGTTTTGACTCCCAGTGACGTCATCCTTGTCATCTGAATGGTTCCTATTGGCAGTTCCCGGCATCTGTATAGGCCACGATGTCCCGCCCTTGCCAGATTTATTGAACATCGTAATAAAATCAATGGGAAATAGGAAGACACTGCATTAATCACACATTGGGCTGAATATAAACACAAAGTATCATCATTAAAACTGATGGGAATTGATCAGATACATAATACCTGTTCAGGCATCGATAAAGATAAGGCACTATAACAGAAGGAGGCCTACTGGATGTTTACCTTGGGCATGGTATTCCCAAGGGGTCTTAATGATTTCCTATCACTTAATTGTTTTCTGGAGAGCAGATGATATACCTTTAATATTTATTGTGTTCTATTTCAGTCACTATATTTGCTGCTGCTGCTGACCTCCATCACATCCCTTCTTTTCTTTTTGAGTAGGTTGATATGATTAACATACTTTGAATTGCCCTTTCCTAGTAACTTTATTTGTAAATATTAGTGTTAATTAAATTTAAAGTCACTGGGGTAACTGTAGCACTTGTAGGGTACTCTTTACTGATTGTGTTTTTATACATCTCTTATGCTATCGATTCAATGTGACCAGCATACTGTGATTTCATCACACAAGCAAACCCACCCTCTTCCACTCACGACCCTGGATGGGACGATGCTGACGCGCTGTCAGGCTAAAGATGTGCGCATGCGCCATGAGGATCACTTCTACAGGAAAAGAGGAGATGGAGTGCCATATTCTCTAGCCTGCTGTTCCCATGCTTGGCCACCAGGACTGCTGCCACTCTCAATGTCTGGTTCTAGCCTGCAGTACCTATACTTGCCCACCGGGAGTGCTGCTGCTAAACTAAGGAACATTCCACACTCTGATACCTGACACCTCTGCACCTGTGCTCCACCTCTCAGCCTGCCTATATAAACCTCCCTTTCCTGTTCCTCTTTGCCTGTTTATACTGGTTCCTTAGCTTCTGCAAGGTTCCTGTGTTTACTGCTGTGCTAGCTATTGCTATCATCCTGTTCCAGTTTCCTCGTTGCCGACCTCTGCTTGTTTCCTGACTTCGCTACCTGCCGCCTGCCTCAGACCCCTGCTTGTTTCCTGACTTCGTTCCCTGCTGTTCCTGTCACTGGGATCCACTTCAGCCGAAGTCCAATCCTTGACAGAATAAACAGGCCCTACCATGGATTCCGCCGGAACAAACCTGGCCAAGGCTCGGACACTGCAGGACTTACAACGTATCATGGTTGGTTTCCAAGAACAACAAGGACACCTTATCAAACGTCTTGGTCACGTGGAAGAACAGGATACCCTCCGGAAAGAACGGGATGCCCGCCAGGTAGAACGTGATGCCCGCTGGGAAGAATGTGTCGTCCGCGCGGAAGGATGTGCCCTCCGCTCAGAGGAACGAGCTGCCGCCGCAGAAGCTGAAAACCGTGAACTACGTGCAGCTTTAATCACCGCATCTGTTCAAAAAACTCTGACTGTGCAAACCGCGCCCCGTGTAACCCTTCCGGAAAAATTTGGAGGAAAAAGACAATCTTTTCGGGATTTCCTTAATCAATGCAGACATGTGTTCAAGCTTCAGCCTACCATCTATAATACCAACGAAGCCCAGGTTGGACTGATCATAACCCTGCTCAAGGATGAGGCCCTTGCTTGGGTCTCCCCTATGTTAGAACAGGATAGTCCACTACTAAGGGACCTGGAGGAGTTCATCGATGCCATGAGTCTTATTTTTGATGACCCAAATCGTAGTGCAACCGCTGAGGCAACTCTGAACAATCTTCGTCAAGGAAGACGCTCGGCAGCTGAGTACGCCGCTGAATTCCGCAGATGGGTTAACGATACTGAGTGGAATGAGGCCGCGCAGAAATATCATTTTCGGCAGGGTCTCTCGGAGCAAGTTAAAGACGAACTAGCCCGGGTGGAGACCCCTGAGAGATTTCAGGACTTTGTCCGTTTATGCATCCAAATTGATCGCAGGCTTATGGAAAGACGATTGGAGAGACAGGGGTTCATGCCAAGCAACCCCGGGTTTAGAGATGTCAGTACCCCAAGACGTTCCAGGGAGACTGAGGAGGAGACGATGCAAGTAAATACACTGCGGGGACCCATCTCAACCGGGGAAAGGAATAGACGCCGAACAGAAGATCTCTGTTTATATTGCGGAAACGATGGGCACTATCTCGCTGGTTGCCCAAACAAGTCCAGGCGGTCTTCTTTCCAGAGCCCTAGAAGAAATCAGCTGCATGCTATTTCAAAAACTGTTCTCTCTGCTTCTCAAAGGAAAGATAACCCTCCTTCGCTATACCCTCACCTCCTGGTTCCTATTATCATCGAGGAAGGAACACATCGTTTTTCAACCACAGTAATGGTCGACTCAGGGGCGGCAGGGAATTTTATGGACATAGAATTTGCCAAGAACAATTCGGTATCATTTGTAGCCAAGGAATCGCCAGAAAGGATGGAAGTCATTGACGGTTCTCCCTTGAGCTCTGGACCTGTTACCCATGAAACCAGTAACGTAACACTAATCATGGAGCCCAATCACCAGGAGAAGATTTCATTTGGTCTCATTCCATCACCTTTGTTTCCAGTGATTCTGGGAATTCCATGGCTCATGATCCATAACCCACTAATCGACTGGAAGACCAAGAAACTCACGTTTCCCTCGGAGCACTGTCAGCTAGCCTGTCTACCTAAAACTCCTATACCAGAGTGTGTAGGAATACATAAGATTTCCTCGTCTCAAGAAAATCTTCTGCCGGCTCCTTACTCTGAGTTTTTAGATGTGTGTGACAAGAAGAACGCGGATACGCTTCCCCCACATCGCTCTTATGACTGTCCCATTGAATTATTACTGGGTGCTGCTATTCCGTTTGGAAGAATTTATTCCCTCTCAGAACCGGAATTGAAGGTCCTCAATGACTACCTACAGGAGAACCTATCAAAGGGTTTTATCCGACCCTCTACTTCTCCAGCAGGCGCTGCGCTCTTCTTTGTGGGAAAGAAAGACGGTTCTCTACGCCCCTGCATTGACTATCGGGAACTAAATAAGATAACGGTGAAGAATAGGTACCCATTACCTCTGATTCCTGAAATATTGGAAAGAATTCGGTCAGCCAAAATCTTTACCAAATTAGATCTCAGAGGAGCGTATAATTTGGTCCGCATTCGACCCGGTGACGAATGGAAAACAGCCTTCCGTACCCGTTATGGGCACTATGAATATCTGGTGATGCCTTTCGGACTCTGTAATGCCCCTGCTACCTTCCAGCATTTAATCAATGATGTCCTCCGAGAGTTATTGGACCAATTCGTAGTGGCATACCTGGATGACATCCTAGTCTTCTCAGATAACATCATGGATCACCAGAGACGTGTCCGAATTGTCCTTGAGCGTCTCCGTAAGTACAAATTATACATCAAGTTAGAAAAATGCGAATTCGAAAAAACCAGCATGCAATTTCTCGGTTACATCATCTCTCCCGAGGGTTTGAGTATGGACCCAGGCAAGATTCAAGCCGTGGTGGAATGGCCAATCCCTCGGAATGAAAAGGACATTCAAAGTTTTGTGGGTTTTGCCAATTTCTATAGACGTTTTATTAAAAATTTCTCTGGCATTATTGCCCCAATCACCCAACTCACACGGAAGGAATTCCCCTTCAAATGGTCTCCTAAAGCGAATGCGTCATTCGAACAATTGAAGTCACTCTTCAGATCTGCCCCTATCCTCATCCATCCAAATCCAGAATTACCATTCATCTTGGAAGTGGATGCATCCGACTCCGCTGTTGGTGCCATTCTGTCACAAAGAATTGGACCCAAGGTGCTCCTTCATCCATGTGCCTTTTATTCATACCAAATGTCAACAGCTGAACGAAATTATGACATCGGAAACAAAGAACTCTTGGCTATAAAAGCTGCATTCTCTGAGTGGAGACATCTACTGGAGGGGGCCAATCACCCAATTACGGTCTTTACGGATCACAGGAACTTAGAATTCATTCGATCCGCAAAGAGACTGTCTGTGCGACAAGCCAGGTGGGCTCTCTTCTTTGCAAGATTTCAGTTCCACATCTCCTACCGCCCTGGCTCCAAGAATGGAAAAGCCGACGCCTTGTCACGGTCCTTTCCTAATCCTAGTTCAGACAAAGAGCAAGAAGAAACTATTCTTCCAAAAAGAAATTTTTTGGGCGTCACATTCTCCGCCGATCTCCTCACACGAATAAAGGGAGCCTACTCAAATGACTCTTTTCTTAAAAACCCTCCTCCGGAAGCAGAACTATTTCTATGTGATGGTCTCTGGAACTATAAGGATCGTCTGTTCGTCCCTAAGGAGGTAAAATTAGAGGTGCTCCAATTAATGCACGACTCCCGACCCGCTGGTCACCCAGGTGTCCTCAAGACACAGGAACTGTTGTCTCGCTCTTTTTGGTGGCCTAAATTAGCACAAGATGTTAAAGACTATGTCCTCTCCTGTGAGACTTGTGCTAGGACCAAGACCCCTCGAGCATCACCTATGGGTTTACTGCAGCCTCTTCCGGTTCCAACTCGTACTTGGGGGTCCATATCAATGGATTTTATTGTTGACCTGCCCCGATCAAGTGGACATACCATCCTGGTAGTGGTGGATCGACTTACAAAGATGGCTCACTTCATTGCAGCACTGAATCTTCCTTCTGCAGACCAGACAGCCAAGTTGATTATGAAAGAGGTGTTTCGGCTTCACGGGGCTCCTGATGAGATCATATCCGATAGAGGGGTACAATTCACTTCAAAATTTTGGAGGACCTTCTGTTCCTCTCTAGGAATTCGTTTAAATTTATCGTCTGGCTATCATCCACAATCCAATGGCCAGACAGAAAGGACCAATCAGACTTTGGAACAATACTTACGATGTTTTGTTTGTCATCTCCAGGATGACTGGATTGATTTCCTACCATTAGCTGAGTTTTCATACAACAATTCACATCATTCTTCGACTCAGAAGAGCCCCTTTTTCTCAAATTATGGATTTCATCCAACCTTTATTCCTCGTTTTCCATCTTCGGGCCCCATTCCGGCAGTAACAGAGAAACTGGAGACTCTGCGAGACATCCAGGAGACCCTCAAAAAGACACTTCGTGAGACTCAAGTAAAGTACAAAAGAGCAGCAGACCAACACCGCAGACCCTCCCCAGAATTTCTAGTCAGGGATAAAGTCTGGCTTTCTACAAGAAATCTACGTCTAAAGGTTCCAACCATTAAATTGAGCCAAAAATACATCGGGCCATTTCGCATCTCAGCACTAATAAATCCAGTGTCCTTCAGATTAGAGCTTCCTGAGACCATCAAAATACACCCTGTGTTTCATTCTTCTCTGCTGAAACCTTTCCGTGAGAATCCGTTTCCTGGACGGAGACTTCCTCCCCCTGAACCCGTCCTCGTGGATAACGAAGAGGAATTCATTGTGGAGAGAATTTTGGATTCCAGGTTACACCGAGGGAAACTACAGTACCTGGTTCACTGGGGGGGGCTATGGCCCAGAGGAAAGGTCTTGGGAACCCAAAGATTTTGTACATGCTCCGCAACTAGTCAAAGCTTTTCACCGGAGATATCCAGACAAGCCTAGCAAGGATCGTCCAGAGAAAGCTCTTGTGAGGGAGGAGTAATATCATATTCTCTAGCCTGCTGTTCCCATGCTTGGCCACCGGGACTGCTGCCACTCTCAATGTCTGGTTCTAGCCTGCAGTACTTATACTTGCCCACCGGGAGTGCTGCTGCTAAACTAAGGAACATTACACACTCTGATACCTAACACCTCTGCACCTGTGCTCCACCTCCCAGCCTGCCTATATAAACCTCCCTTTCCTGTTCCTCTTTGCCTGTTTATACTGGTTCCTTAGCTTCTGCAAGGTTCCTGTGTTTACTGCTGTGTTGGTATTGCTATCATCCTGTTCCAGTTTCCTCGTTGCCGACCTCTGCTTGTTTCCTGACTTCGCTACCTGCCGCCTGCCTCGGACCCCTGCTTGTTTCCTGACTTCGCTCCCTGCTGTTCCTGCCACTGGGATCCACTTCAGCCGAAGTCCAATCCTTGACATGGAGTCAGTGAAAATCAGCACGTGATGACGTCGGAGGATACGCACAGGTGCAAGAGCGGGACATCGTGGCCTATACAGATGCCGGGAACGGCCAATAGGAACCATTCAGATGACAAGGATGACGTCACTGGGAGTCAAGACTAGCGAGACCTCTGGCACCTATCCGCAAGGATTGAGGAATGGAGGAACGTGATGACATCACTGGAACCGGAATGGACACATGCGCACACAGGACTATGTTAGAGACTGTGATATTGATTATAAATCATGTGAAGAGACTTGGGGGGTGATTATTTGCCTATATATAGTGGACACTTTGTATTTTGGATATGCCAGTCACTTGAGAAAGACCTCAGAGAAGGTCAAAATGTTGTGCTTAGCTTGATAATAAATTTATTAAAATCCATAGTGCCTTGGATCATCTGTTACGTGCCATAGTCTAGGAATTTGTTTTACAGGATTTCCCTGACCCAGGAGCACCGGTATTTAATTGCAAGTATCTTGCTTTATTGTGATACTGATTAGGTGTGCAGCACTGTTATCTTTTCTTGCTATTTCCATAATGTACAGCCAATCTCTGGCGTGGGACCCAGTTTCTCCACCTATCGTCAGGTTCTTCCAGTCCTGCAACAACTGGCACACCGCCTCAGTATCGCAACTGAGCATGTGCAACAAAAAATTCATCTTCCCCACCTGTCACCTGGCTTCAGAGTAGTGAGAGAACATGTGCCCGAACCACCATTTTGCCCACTCACTATTCGAACCCCCCCGCCCCGGCTCAAATGCCACTAAGTCTGGCCTTGGCCACGTGGCTTCTTTGATCTAAGGATATTGGCCTCAATTAGCACGGAAGGGCTAACAAATGATTCGCACCTCGAGTTCCTTGCGTTTGAACTGACTCTTTGAAGCTGCGAATATGGATGCTTATTTAGCCTTTCCTGCTAACATAACAGATCGCACCTCTGGGACAAATGTCTCTTTCATCTATTAGCCATAAGCCCCCAATTGGTCTTTGCAGACTAAAGATCCTGTCTAATGAAATGCATAAATGTTAACCATATCTTAAAATACTGTTGCTTAAAAATATACGGGTTTCAATAACCTATACTTTTCTACAATTCTGTATTAACATGCACTAAGTCCGTTGGGGTATGAGAGAGAGTGAAAACCTTAACTGTTGCTACACTTACGAGCCCATCCCGCTATACTTTAAAACCTACACTGGCGGCCGATCTGAGTCTAAATCGGCTAGATCCGCGGTTCTGAGATTATCCCGGCTAGGTGCGGGTTTTTGTCGTTTTCACCCGGAGTGAACTGTGCTATTTTCGCGCTCGTGATATTAGTATTTGATTCTCGCTGTCTGCAATACTGCAATGCTGTGTAAAAACTCAGGGGGGCGTTTGCGAGCTCTTGTCTTGGAAGTGTAATACCTTCGCGGTTGAACCTGCGTCAGTACACAGTCTGCGTGTGCGCGCCCAGTAATTGTAAATTTGCCTATTTAAAGTATACATGCATTTGCAGTGCTGTGCTGCTGTACAGTATGTCTCATTTGAAAATTGTTGAAACGCATAGGCGTGTACAGTACTGTAACAGTGTCACATTTCTGCATATACAGCGCTCTCCCCTCGCTCAGGATAATTAACTGCACTACAGGGTATTTCAACTTCTTATCTTCTGTGCAATGCAGTACATCTCTCCCACACCATTCCTTTGAACGTGTGTCTGGTTTCAATCACATTCCTGCTTGACAGCAAAAATTTACTGTGCATGCGCCTGTAACTTCGCCCACCACTGCTTGCTTGAGTGAGTTAAAAAAAAAATTATTGTAATTTTTTTTCTCCACAAGCCTGCAAAAACCATCTTACTGTATTACGATATTCAATCTGTGCTGTAGCTATTGACTGCGACACTGTGCGTTTGACTGCACATGGTTGATTTGTGTGGTTGATTTGTGTGCTTTTTACGTACTGTATTTGGGGGTGTATTATTATGATGAACTGCCTTTTGAAATTAAAGTATGTCTTTAGCTTTGAACTTCATGCAGCTGTATCTGTAGTCCCCTCCCCCACAAACACTAGCTCAAGGATTTGAAATTCCACGGAGTCATTCATTTACTGAATCTTGCCATTGTGTTCTTAATCCATCCATAGCCGAGCTTCAAAGCCTCACTGCGCCTGCGTGTAATTCTCTTTGAGATGGGAGCTTGCTGCTTACTGTGCATGAGTCACCCAACCCCCCCCTCTCCACAGAGTCGTTACTTTTCTGAATCTTGCCATTGTGTTCTTAATCCGTCCATAGCCGAGCTTCAAAGCCTCACTGCGCCTGCGTGTAATCCTTTTTCAGATGGGAGCTATTTAGCTGCTTAGCTGCTTACTGCACATGAGTCACCCAACCCCCCCTCTCCACAGAGTCGTTAATTTACTGAATCTTGCCATTGTGTTCTGAATCCGTCCATAGCCGAGCTACAAAGCCTCACTGCGCCTGCGTGTAATTCTCTTTGAGATGGGAATTTTGAGGCTTTGTTTACGGCAACGCTTTGGAAAATCCCTTCTCGAATTTGATTTGCACAGAGCATCACCTCTCTATGCGCCTGTGTGAAATCCTCTTTCGGATGGGAGCTAGTTTATTCCTGCTCATGCGCCTGTAACTTTTAACTGTTATTTTATCCACAAGCCTGCAAAAACAATCTTGAAATTACGATATTAAATCTGTGCGTTTGCCTGCACATGGTTGATTTGTGTGCTTTTTATGTACTGTATTTGGGGGGTGTAGGGATCAAATTACAGTATTATGATGAACTGCCTTTTGAAATTTCTGTACGCTACAGTACAGTACTGTACAGTATGTTATTTCTTTGAACTGCTGCACGACTAATCCTTCATCCCTCCCCCACGCGCACACAAACTCTTATTGACAGTCGCCTCCACAGAGTCGTTAATTTGCTGAAGTTAGTTAGTTAGTCATTGTGTTTTTAATCCGTCCCTAGCCAAGCCTCAATCGCCTCACTGTGCCTGCGTGTACTCTAATCCTTTTAGAGATGGGAGCTAGCTGATTACTGCACATGACTCACCCACCCCCCCCCCCCCAACCCTTTGAGGCTAAGTTTACGGTTACGCTTTGGAAAATCCCTTCTCGATTTTGAAATGTAAATCTGTTTTGCACAGCATTGTGAGAATTGAGAATTAAAAAACCATTAACTGATTCATGTTGTTTTGTCATTCATTCTTATTCATTGGTTTACTGAAGGGGTGTGTGGGGGGGTTGTGGTTGTTGTCAATGATTATGATTAGCAGGAATGTGAATAAATATTCATTTTATTTTATCAGGAACCAAAAAATACAAATATAAAAATAATAATGAATAATACATAATGCTGTCTTTATTAAGTTCTTCAGGCAGATTGAAATTGGATAAACATTTAGAAAACATTTGCAAAACATGGGGAAACATGAATAATGCACATTCATAAGAATATTATTTAATAATATATACAGTTCAGTACTGTAATGTGTAATATATATATATATATATATATACTGCTGCGGCACAGTTTATTCGAGCATTTGCCCGTTCTGTGCCGCAGCAGTAGCCTGGCGCGCGCCCGAGTGTGACGGGCGCACGCCGAAGCAGCGGAAGAGCGCCCTCCGATCGGGGCGCTCTCCCTACCGCTGCCGGGTCCGCCGGGTCCCCCGGAACCCCCTGCCGCTGTCCCGCGATCGCGGGACACCAGGGCTCCCTCGGGGAGCCCCTGGACACGCGTGCAGCGGGCGCACGCTCCCGATGACGCGTGACCGCGCGTCTATGACGCGCGGCACGCCGAGGGGCGGCCACTAGCAAGCCGGGAGATTTCCCGGCTTGCGGTACCGACCACACTTCAATAAAGTGTGTCGGTAGTGTATTACACATTACAGTACTGAACTGTATATATTATTAAATAATATTCTTATGAATGTGCATTATTCATGTATATATTACTATATATATATATATATATATCAGACAGAAATACAATAAGCGCAACCACACTGAAATTAGTAAATAAAATAATTACCACGTGTACTGGAGGGTATAAACCCTTACAATCTAACTTTCACTGACTCGGTCTGCAGCCAAAAGGTCTACCGCTCCAAGGGCTGGTAACGAAAATTTCCAAAGAGAATGACCTAGGTGCAAGTGGAGACAAGAAAAAACAAACATAGGGTAGTACGTTCTAACAGATAAACCGCCAGAAGGTATGATATGCACTCACAGCGTATAGGATAAAATCAAGCCTTGTATCCACTCTGGGATCTGGAACGAATTACGATGAATCTGGAACAGCTGGTCATCCACAATAAATGCAATCTCGTGCTTAAAATCACATGCAGGAAGAGAGGTAAAACACAAATATAGCGTAACACAGTTTATTAAAATTGTTAATAAAAATAACTATAAGTAATCCTGAGATTTTATGAGTGGTATCTCTCCGTTAGTATCGACCTACATAGGTCTCTCTCACTGCACCTACCGTGAGTACTATACGCACATTAGGTGCAGTGAGAGAGACCTATGTAGGTCGATACTAACGGAGAGATACCACTCATAAAAGGAGACTGTGTGGAGCAGTTAAAAGTAGAGACACCAAGTGTGTTTGTTACTAATCACAACCAGGACTTATTTCCTCATTGGTTACTAATCAACATATTTAAAACCAGAGACATAACATAGAACACAGACAAAGCTCAGTGCACATCCAGAAAAACTTATATACGGTACAGTGCCTAAATATACATGTATAAATAACTAATAAATAAAATGGTCTTTTAGTTTAACAATTTGGCCAAAATGTTAAACTAAAAGACCATTTTATTTATTAGTTATTTATACATGTATATTTAGGCACTGTACCGTATATAAGTTTTTCTGGATGTGCACTGAGCTTTGTCTGTGTTCTATGTTATGTCTCTGGTTTTAAATATAAATTGCCATGCTCAGTAGCACTCCTCTGTGAAACTTATATGCTTATATATATGTTGTGGGTATTTTGGGGGTTCAATTTGAGCTTGTAGGTGTTCTGTATGTTTTACTAATCAACATACCAAGGACTGTTGAGAACTGTTACTATTTCCTAATGAGTGTGAGATGCTCAGAATTCTCAAAAGTTTTATGATCTCACAGAGTGTGAGTCTTTTACTTATAGTTATTTTTATTAACAATTTTAATCGGATCGTTGTCCTGGTAGAAGCGGTGACCATTCGGGAACTCGCTTGTGATGTATTGCACGTCAGGGACAATGTTGTCTTGGAAGAAAGCTTTATTCATGATTCTTATAGCAAGAAAAGAAAAGTGCTCAAAAAACTGCACAATAGTACAGTACAGTGCATACAGTAAGGCTACACTAGTAAAGTGCAGTGCATATGGCTACATTATATTTGATATATTTTACCTTCAAAGATGACAATGCATTCCGGTCCACGCCTAGAGATGGCACCCCACACATGCAGCTTCACGGGGTGTTTTGGCCGCGGCTTCATAGATAAGTGGCCTTTTTTGTGGAATGCAAAGGTTGCAAATCTCTCCAGTGACACAGTAGACTCGTCAGTGAAGATGCAATCCTGGAAAGTTTCTCCACTGTCGATCCATGCCTGGGCCTGGACCACTCTTTTGATTTTGTTAATGTCCCGTATCATGGGGTACGGTCTGTAATGACAAGGAATAAATAATTTTAGTGGTACAGTACAGTTTCCTAAACAACACTTTTACCTCCTATACTGTCCAGTACTAACCTCACACGGCCATATTTCCATCCAATGCTGCGTCTCATCTTCTTTATGCTGGTCTCGGATACAGTGAGATTGTGCTTTTCCTGCAGAGCATATTTGACCCTTAATGCACTCCTCTCATCATTCTCCTCACTAATTTTGTCCACCAGAAGAGTTGTCTCCCTGCAATGTAAAGAAAATATATTGTTTTATTAATATGCAGCAATATAAAAATTATATATACTGTTGTAATATAAATATAAATATAAAACAAATATATACTGTTGTAATCTAAATATAAATATAAAACAAATATATACTGCTGTAATCTAAATATAAAACAAATATATACTGCTGTAATCTAAATATAAAACAAATATATACTGCTGTAATCTAAATATAAATTTAAAACAAATATATACTGCTGTAATCTAAATATAAATATAAAACAAATATATACTGTTGTAATCTAAATATAAAACAAATATATACTGTTGTTATATAAATATAAATATACAAAATATATATACTGTTGTAATCTACATATAAATATTAAAAATATATATACTGTTGTAATTGAAATATAATTATAAAACAAATATATACTGTTGTTATATAAATATAAATATACAATATATATATACTGCTGTAATCTACATATAAATTTAAAAACATATATACTGTTGTAATCTAAATATAAAACAAATATATACTGCTGTAATATAAATATAAATATACAAAATATATATACTGTTGTGATCTAAATATAAAACAAATATATACTGCTGTAATATAAATATAAATATACAAAATATATATACTGTTGTAATATAAATCTACAGAAATAACCAAAATATTAGATACAGTACTGTAGATGTACAGTACATGTTTGCATCTAAAAAAAATTAAAAAGTTTTATAAATATACTTACGCGTTAGTTACCCTTGGTGCCCTTTTGCGGTCTCTGTTTTTTCCGTGTGCATGATAGCTCACGGTGGTAGCTGGCACAACGAGGCCAGAAGTAGCTAACCAGCATTGGATAGCAGCAATTCGGTGTCCGCTTGTGTATATCTCCTTAATTCGCATGCTGAGATCCTTGGAAATCTTTTTAACAACCATTGCTGCGAGTAGAAAGAAATACAAACACAAGAATGTATATTCGATGTTTAGTCGATGTGTATTCAATGTGCAGTGAATCCACAAAATGGATGGTGTATTTATACGGTAATGACTCACATTAGAGTACGCCCACTTTCAACACCTGTACCTGGTCGCCATGCATAAAAGGTTACACACTTTGCATAGCCCACCACTCCATGATCTTTATCTGAACTTGCCCTTGTCCAGATACTGCATTGTGCCACCTGCTTCCATGGAGCAACCCCGATTCTACGGACGCAGGAACCCACTCGCCTCTGCCGTGCCTGTCAGGCAGAAAAAGAGAAAGGCGGTTGCCGTTTCGACGCCAAGGCAAAAGCGACAGGCTAAGGCCAATAAAGAAAACCTTCTGCTGACCCCAAAGGCTAAGGGTTTTCATAGACGTCAGCCTTATTATGTCAAGAAGATATACAGTGATGTACTCTTGACGCAAAACGATTGGCAGCCAACCCATCGAACCCGCAGACCACCTCCTCCCATACGCTTCGACGACTCTGCCGCCGCTGTCCCGGAAATCTTCAGTCTGTCTTCTCCACCCCTCGTCCTTGACGCTGCCGCCGCCCTCCCGGAAACCCACAGGCCATCTTCTCCGGTTCTATCCGACAACGCTGCCGCCTCTGAAATCCACGGGTCACTTTCTCCTTTGCTCTTAGACGACTCTGCTTCTCGCCCGGAAATCCAAAGGTCACTTTCTCCATCCCTCTTCGACGACGCTGCCGCTTCTCCTCTACCGGATATCCACAGGTCACCTCCTCCACCCTTCTTCGACGTCGCTGCCGCTTCTGTCCATGGAAACCCATCTCATCCTCTGTTGCACCCATCCACCCAGATGTCCACACGCCATGCACAAGAAGCAGCTTGTTAGACCGGATGCTGAATGGGATAAGTGTGGATCTCCCCGGGAACTCTATTGTGCTGGCAAAGATAGATTTGCTTCTGGAGACCATGCAAAATGTGGAGCAATGGGTGCTACAAATGGATCAATGGATGATACAAATGGATCAACGGATGGATCGAAGGATGGATCGACGGATGGAGAAGATGGAGGCTGACATAGCAGGTATACATTATTTGCTCTGTGTTAATGCCCCTGTTTCCCTGATGCTGGAGCAGGGGGGTGACATGGATTTGATGAATGGGACCTTCGACCCCCTTCCATCACCAAGCGCACCCCCTCCACCAGAAGATGTAGTGTACATGTATGCCGTTGAGGAAGACATGACAACCCCGTCAAGACCACGCCAGGAGACAACATGGCAACCAAGACCGGAGGATAGCTTCCACCCAGACAACCTACCATCGCCCGTCGCCTCAAGCACACCCGCTCCCAAAAGACCTACATTCGCTCACATCGATACGGTGCCCGACAACACCCTGTGCGATCTGCCACCGGCGCTCAGGGAGAAGTATAGGGTGAAGAGTGCGGGTGCACCCCACAAGTATGCCTTGTTACTTTTTAAGCACCATGTTCCCTACTCTCTGTAATGCGACTGGGCCTTCAAAGTGAACTACGAAGGAAATCGCGTTAAAAAGGCGCTTCCTGTCAATTAAAAGAAAAACATTCTTGATGAAATGCGGCGCTTTTATCCAATTACAGATCCTGTAATGAAAGGCGTTCGAGACTGCATTAATGGCGTTTTGCGCCATGCAAGGAATCGGCTATGGATGGACAATGTGGAAGACTTTCTGTAAGACCATACTGTTGTGCTGAACTGTGCTGTACTGTTCATGTTTTGACCTGCTGAACTTAAATAAAGGAGATGTTTTGACCTGCTGTACTGTACTGTATTTAACTTACTGTTTTAACTTGCTGTACACAGATACAGGACCTGCACAATTCCAGTCCCCGAGGGCCGCAAACAGGCACGGTTTTCAAGGTTGTCCTGAAAACCGGCCCTGTTTGCTGCCCTCGAGGACAGTACTGGTGCAGGTCTGACTGACAGTTTTGCACACCATCCCACTGTACTGTACAGTATATGTTTCTTTAATAAAGGAGATGTTTCGTTTGTATACTGTATTTTATGAATAAAGATTTTTTTTATCACAGGTAAGACCATACTGTTGTGCTGAACTGTATTGTACATGTTTTGACCTGCTGTACTTAAATAAAGGAGTGGTTGTTGTGTGTTTTTTAACTTGTTGTACACACACACAAGTAAATGTTTTTACTTTCTATACATAAATGTTTTCACTATTGTAGCAGTAAACCATACATCTATTGATGTTTTGAATTGCTGTTGTGAAAGCGTAGAAATAAGATCAATGAGTCAAGGGTTCAAAAAGTAACACATGAGTTTATCTGTACCATGGCACCATTGAGAGAAAAGAATTCCAACAAGGAACTCAGGCCTCTGAAAACATATTGCTTGGTATCACATTTTTATACATTTCAAAATGAGTAATACACCCCTTAAGGGGGCTGGCTTATAGATAAAGGATGATATGATGACATGCAAAAATATATTAGTTGATACATAAATATGCTTTACATTGCTATATACATAAATATGCTTTACATTGCTATATTCTTATCGATAATTTACCATAATGTGGGCCTCTTAACCTTGTGACATAAGGGAGTTACTCTGTTCAGCCCTGTATGTGTACTGTAGTTGTCAGATAACAAATCCTACGGTTAGCAGAAATATCTAAAGACAGGAGATATTGCTTACGAATGCTATTTCAATTCTTGCATGACTCGTAGGAATTACAAGGGTGGGTTAGATCCAGAAGCGATACTCTGCAGACTCAAACATTCACAGTTCATTCATTCATGAATGAAACAAATAACCATTCATATAAGCAAACACTCAGAAAATGGTGGTTTAGGCCAAAATGGAGGTGATGATAGCCACTCACATTATCTCAATCTTCACACTGTGCACTTAAAATGTTTCTACATTGTACAGTATTTGTAAATAAATGTTTTTGTACTTACTCCACCAATAAAAGAACATGTTTATTTGTTTTACAATGTACCATTGACTCCTTTGATACTGTAACAAAATACAGTGTTTCTAGAATGTCCAGGCATACTGCACTGTATACTGTAGGCATGCTCAGTATAAGAGTATTAAAAAAAAGAAGACACATACTGTACTTTACTGTATGTACTGGCACTGTAATACATGTAGAATAAATGCATAGTTTTTATTTGTTCAGGTTTATTAATTGTATACTGTACGGCCGGAAAACATCAGCATACTGTTTCAGGTACAGTATTCTATCCTAATCAATAACAACGGCCGCTAAACTGTAGACTCCGGTACGTGGCTTTTTAAATCCAATTCAGCAATGTGCAGGCATTGTTACACAAAGCGATATTATCCATCGAAATCCCTCCATTAGCCGTTTTCTTTTCTGAGGAAAAACAAAAAGAAAAGTTTTACTGTAATGGTCAGCCCCCTAAAGAAGTTCCCAGCCAGTCCCACCAATAATTTTCTCGGGGGGCGTCTCCTGTTCACATGCGCATGCGCCTACCGTCGATGTAATGACATGCATATGCGTTTCAAGAAGGTTCCAATGCGCATGCGCCTAGCGTTCCACCAATTGTTCAGTATCTGCAGTACAGTACTTTAGAAGCCGCTCAGCCAATGATATTGCTTACAGGAGAATCGCTTGACTTTTGAATCGCACCGATATTGATACTGTATTGTCAAAATAAAAAAAACACAGAAAATAATACGGCAACAATACTCACCATAGAATTTCCCATTCAGCTGGCGCCGGTCCAGAGTTCTTGATCATCCACGTCGATAGTTTGCAGCGGGACTAGTCCACCCATAGTCAGCTGATGAGGCTGGAAATTGCTTAGGTACATGCAAGCTTGATCGAAACTGCACGCGAAATCCGACTCAGGCTCAGGGTTGTCACTGACGGTGGGACCGTTATCGGAAGCCGGTGCCGGTGCATTGCTTGGCAGCGACTGTCGTTTCTTAGTTGGTTTTAACACGACCCTTTGCCTTTTGCCGTCTGCATGATCATAGATACAGGAAAAAGCCGGTGTTACACACCAATACCCTCCAACAAATTGTGGCTCCATACGATAAAAACAGGGATCGCTACATAACCATTTCCTTATTGCACGCTTCCACGTATGAGGAGCTGGCGAAAATGTGTAAAAGTCATAGTTTTCAGTAAAATACTGATACATTTGAACAACTATTGCCATCTTATCATCTGTTGCATTAATCGTGGCCTATATCAAATACGCGTAACTTCTGTCGGGTTTTTGGAAAGCGGGCTGCACTTGAACACTCATGGCGGGGGGGTCTCTGGAGAATACTGTAACTGAAACTGGTCTTTGTTTTTCTTTAATATGAAAAGCCTAAATTGATACATTTTTGCAACCTCTTCCTTCAGTCTCAAGGCAAAGTTACAATAGCACACTGTGGTATCTTTTTTAAACGAAACACCTGCAAGTCGAAACATTACTGAAGCGCATGCGCATTACAATTCATGAATATCTGCCATATGGCGGACACGCGAAGAATTGCAACCTAGTAAATCTGAACCATTCTCAATAAACGCATCAACCGCAGGTCAACCACGCATGACCCGTGGCTGGGAACGCAAAATGAACGCGGCATGCGCCAGGTGAAGTGCGTCGCATTCCAGGAAAAAGCCAGGGAAAAACAGGTGATGTGTTACACTCAGATGAGCCGCAGCAGTAGCTTACACAGTTTTATTCTATTTAAAACCAGAGACAGAACATAAAACACAGACAGAGCTCAGTTTTAGCACATCCAGTGAAACTCATACACGGTACAGTGCCTAAATATATATGTATAAATATCTATTAAGTAAAATGGTCTTTTAGTTTAACATTTTTGGCCAAAATTGTTGTAAGCCCCTGAGCCAACTGCACGGCAGACCACAATTCAGGGGTCCCTAACGCTAATATAAATTCTTAATAACCTGTGTAATAACAGGAAGAATGATTTATAGTAAATCTGTCAATATTAGTTGCAAAGTTCTAAGTCTGATTGAAGCTTTTATTAACCTGTACATTACCAGGAAAAGCACTCTGTATTAGAGTTGTCACAACCATACTGCAAGCACGCAAGTTCCCCTGAGTGGAAGATGCTATGGAGTGAGCCCTTAACCATTTAAATGTGGGAGGGGGTGAGCTACACCCTCCAATCAGCCAAGACTAGCTGAACAACAATTGTAAAACATACTGGACACCTAACAAGCTCCTATTGAACCCCCAAAATAACCACAACATATATATAAGCATATGAGTGTCACAGAGGAGTGCTACTGAGCATGGCAATATATATTTAAAACCAGAGACAGAACATAAAACACAGACAGAGCTCAGTGTTAGCACATCCAGTGAAACTCATACACGGTACAGTGTAAATCATTCTTCCTGTTATTACACAGGTTATTAAGAATTTATATTAGCGTTAGGGACCCCTGAATTGTGGTCTGCCGTGCAGTTGGCTCAGGGGCTTACAACAATTTTGGCCAAAAATGTTAAACTAAAAGACCATTTTACTTAATAGATATTTATACATATATATTTAGGCACTGTACCGTGTATGAGTTTCACTGGATGTGCTAAAACTGAGCTCTGTCTGTGTTTTATGTTCTGTCTCTGGTTTTAAATATATATTGCCATGCTCAGTAGCACTCCTCTGTGACACTCATATGCTTATATATATGTTGTGGTTATTTTGGGGGTTCAATAGGAGCTTGTTACAGTAGGTGTCCAGTATGTTTTACAGTTTTATTCTAACATGAATTAAACATTTTCCTTACCCCCCAATAAACTCTCAGCTTTATCCTAGGCGGGAGCTACCATAATTTATACCTTTAACACATGATCGGATTTAACCCCTGAACCCCTATCCTGGATTCAGAGTACCTGGGCATTACTTGGGCCATGTCCCTTTTATCCTAGGGACACTGTGTAGAGTGTGGGGATTCATTAACCTCTTGTGTCCCCATGTTAATAAAATAAACTTTCTCTATACCAGGAAACCCTCTGCCTCATTTTTACCTTTTCCTGCTCTGTGCTGAAGCAGGGCGTCCCAGTGGTGAGTCGCAGGAATGTTTTCAGGATGGGACTTTGACCGGAGCAATGTGCTCTAGTGTATCCAAGAATCTTACCTGATTCCTGGGTCACCCTAGGGGAATCCTGTAACTCCGGCACCTCGATACATAGCAACATTCTGCAACCAGTTTCTCAGTCAAACCCACCCTGAAACTTACCTGCTGAACATCTCCTGGTCCCAGTACCTCTGGAAAAGGTAAGACACAAAAATGGCAGTTGTCTCATATTTTGCACACAATCACAGTAATGCATACACAATGCCCGGGCCCCAGAGCTGACACTCTATGACCCCAAAACACGAGTAACCAAGTGGGCTTGACCTTTATTATAAGCCTGGTTAACCCCTTCCCTGCCAAAGTGCTTCAGTCTTAGGAGATGGCACCAGGAAATCTGGAGAGGGCACATCAGGCACTATACACAGGGAAGAATGGGTAGTGAATTTGATTTAGGAATGGAAGTCCCAGACTCAATGACTTCAGGAGATATTGTAGAAGAATCAGTGAAGTGTAAATCCATTTTGAACACAGTGGCCTTTGAATCAGTAGGTACATCAGGTACTATAGAAACCTCCATGAGAGGTAACCCTGAGTTTGAGCCAGCCCCCGAGCGCGAAACGTACGTCGGGATGACGTCATCACGTTGACGTCGGAGGTTACGGGTGAGACTGCTCCATACTAGGGAGGGAGGGAGCGATTGTTTACCGGAGTTAGAGTTACTCCCAGCCAATCAGTTTGGCAGTGTTGTGCACTAGCAACTGCTGAAAGCTGTGGGATTAACAGTGTGGGCTGTTTATGACCTTTATGGTGGCGATACTATTACAAGGACACTACCACACATATCCATTCTCACCCAACCATTTATGCATGCTGGGAACTAGACTCTGGTAACATCTTGTGTGAATACTTTGTGTGAATATATACACACCAACCCTACACCCTCCCCTCTGATTTAGGAGGGGGACATTGCCATTGTATTTGATTGGATTACCTGCTATACATATACTATTAGGCATCTTTTCCCCCTCACCATCTCCCCTACACTTTGAGCAGCTTATCAGGAGGGTTCTATTTTAGAACTAGACTTATTGTCATATATCCAACATTGTTCCTCCTGTATACACCCATACCTGAGTTTTAGATGTTTTTACTACCTACTGATTTTGCGTCGCTGTATTGATAGTATATATGTTTAATAAAAGTTTATTGTTTTGCCTATTAGGCCGTTTTAGGTAATTGTTCATTCCTAGCACTGGGTGCGGTTACCATAGTCTCCCCCATTGCCATTTGTGATCTATATCAAGGAGCACTATATCCTTGCTTTTTTATTTAATAGCCTGTTTGTGCAGTGGTAACTGGGATCTGTTGGGAGACCTCTGTTCTGTCTTCCTATTTACTTGTTATGCCAGTACCATCCCTTTGCACCGGCTATAACATTTGCTATCTGGCGAGCGGTATACTATCAGTTATCCTTATAACCCTGAGTTTGCAGCAGAAGTTGTGAGGTCAGTAGTGGGTGTCACGGGAGACCAGGACTTTTAACACCTTAATTAACCAGATCCTTTGATTGAGCAAAGCGAGAGATAAAATATATTGTGATTTATTTACAACATGAACATACACAGCTTGATTTACGAAATAATACGAAAAAACACTTACTGGGACAGGGCAAAACAAAATAAAATGTTCCCAGAACGAACTTCACTGAACTGAAGTCTCTATGCTCAAATTTCCAAAAGCGGGGTTTGTGCACAAACAGAGCTGCAAAACAGTTTTTGGCTAGTGGCGCTGCTCGCAACCACTTTTTCTCCGCTGAAGATAATCATTTCGTTTTCCTGCTGAAGGATTCATCTTGGATTCCTTAGTTCTTACGAACTAAAGACTTGTATTACGATGGGATACAGTTTTGAATTCAGCTTTCATGAATCTCTCTCCTGATTGGCTGCACAGACTTTTAAAAGCAACAAAGTTCTATCTCTATACTCTGCAGCCAATCGCTGCATGGGAACTAAACTTCTCACCTATGGAAAGGTTGCCAGGACTTCATGGAACCGGGCAAAGGGGCTTCAAGGTATGCGCGATCTTCGCACCTGTCCCGCTTAGCATACCTAACCAAGCCCACTTCCCCAGCGACATCTTGTCTACATTCCCCCAAACATCTGGACATATGCCAGAGGAACACTGTTGACATCTCCCCCTCCCCATTTAACACTTTAACATGCGGGTCCTGTGTTCATTCTGGCCCCTGGCAGACATTCTGGGATCATATCAGCAGGATGCCTTGGAAGTCCAGATTAAGTTATACATGACTCACTCTCTGGAATAGCCTGCCATATACCCTTTGATCACTGTACTTGTGAATCAAGTGTTTCCGCTGCTCCGCCCGCCCGAATGTAAATTCCTTGGCTCTTATACTTTTAATACACCTAAAAGAGGGGGACTTTCATTCATGACTTTTCATGAAAGTTTATAAAACATAAACTATAACCGTTTTAATGATTAACCCCCAACCGCACGCACAGCAAAAATAAAAGCACTAGGACATTCCTAGCCAAAGTTATCTCACTGCTTATACGCTGTGCAGCAAGCTGCCATGTTTAAAAACTTTTTTTCTTTCTGCGGTTGGCAACGAAACACTGTTGCAATGTACACACATGATATATAACTGATACATTACTTGTTACAACACATACGGTTTCACTCAGGGTATTAATGTGGACCCCTTATACCTAGCGGGACACACACAGACAATTATAATACATTCACAGGGTCGTAGCCATTACTGGGCTGCAGAGCTGACACTCCACATTTTCCCAATATGACTCAGGGGCCCCCAGGTGGGCATAATACCTTTATTTACTGGCCTGGGTAACCCCTCACCGTCACACATCCCCACCTCAAAGTGTAGGGGCTGTTATAACCGTCCCATCCGGCGGTTTGACTGACCGCACAGCTCTTGAGGTTACTGGGTCAACATGACTGTCCTTGCGGGATAGTCCGTCCGTGTTACCGTGCTCGCTGCCTTTCTTATTGAGACATGTGCAGAGGTACGCAATGGAGACCGTTTAAAGTAAAACTAAAATTAGGCTTTATTACGCCTGTCCCTTTAACCCAGCAAAAGAATTCAAAATAAAACCTACTCCACTTTGGAGAATATACAAATATACCAAATATATATACATATACCAAATATATATACATATACAGTGTTCGACAAATCACCCAAAAATCTACTAGCCCAACCAAAAAATCTACTCGCCATCTAGTCCTGCCCCCAACCCCGCCCCTAGTCCCGCCCCCCAACCCTAGTTCCGCCCCCAACCCCACTTTAAAATAAAATATATAAATAAAATACATTTAATAAATTCCTAGTCAGAACATTCGTTTTTGACAAATGTATTTATTGTATTACATTATACTACAATTAGTCCTTGTTACGTGTGTGTGTGTGTGTGTGTTTGTGTGTGTGTGTGTGTGTGTGTGTGTGTGTGTGTGTGTGTGTGTGTGTGTGTGTGTGTGTGTGTGTGTGTGTGTGTGTGTAAGTAAATGTTGGATCTAGAAATAAAAGCCAGATGTGAGTGACTAGTTTCCTGAACCCCTTAACCAGTGTCTGGACGTCCCCGCTTCACAATATCTAAAGCAGCAATCCCGCCTGGGATCTTACCTGATCCGCAGTCCCTCAATGTCCAGGTACCCGCATTCCCACAATGTTATACATTGGAGGGGAGGTGTTCCCTACCTGTCATCTGGGTTAGGGGGGGGTTCCGATGTCTTCCATGTGAAGCTTGAGTCAGATCTGGAAGAAAGCAGTATAAATTATGTCGGTGTAGTATAGGGCAGTTAAGATATACAGGGTAAATAAGATATCCAGATCGAAAGTGTGAGACAGAGAGAGAGAGTGGGTGAGAGACAGAGAGAGAGAAAGTGGGTGAGAGACAGAGAGAGAGAGAGTGGGTAAGAGACAGAGAGAGAGTTGGTGAGAGACAGAGAGAGAGAGTGGGTGAGAGACAGAGAGAGAGTGTGGGTGAGAGACAGAGAGAGAGTGTGGGTGAGAGACAGAGAGAGAGTGTGGGTGAGAGACAGAGAGAGAGTGTGGGTGAGAGACAGAGAGAGAGTGTGGGTGAGAGACAGAGAGAGTGTGGGTGAGAGAGAGAGTGTGGGTGAGAGACAGAGAGAGTGTGGGTGAGAGACAGGGCGGGGAGAGAGACAGAGAGAGTGTGGGTTAGAGAGAGTGTGGGGAGAGAGACAGAGAGAGAGTGTGGGTGAGAGACAGAGAGAGAGTGTGGGTGAGAGACAGAGAGAGAGTGTGGGTGAGACAGAGAGAGAGTGTGGGTGAGAGACATAGAGAGTGTGGGTGAGAGACAGAGAGAGTGTGGGTGAGAGAGAGTGTGGGTGAGAGACAGAGAGAGTGTGGGTGAGAGACAGGGCGGGGAGAGAGACAGGGCGGGGAGAGATACAGAGAGAGTGTGGGTGAGAGAGGGTGTGGGAAGAGAGACGGGGCAGGGAGAGAGACAGGGCGGGGGGAGAGACAGGGAGGGGGGAGAGACAGGGAGGGGGGAGAGACATGGAGGGGGAGAGGGAGAGGGAGGGGAGAGAGACAGAGAGGGAAGAGAGACAGGGAGGGGAGAGAGACAGGGAGGGGAGAGAGACAGGGAGGGGAGAGAGACAGGGAGGGGGGAGAGACAGGGAGGATAGGGGGGGACTTACTGATGGGGGGAAACTGGGTGGGGAGCTGGTGACTGACTGGGTGACTTTGACTGACTAGGTGGGGGGTGACTGATCTGGTGTCCTACACACACACACATATACACACAAACACACACACACTCCCCCATACACACACACACACACACACACACACACACACACACTACCACATATACACACACACACCCCCACACACCCCCCCCCCCCCCCCACACACACACACACACACACACACACACACACACACACACACACACACCCATATATACACACACACACACACACACACACACACTCCCATATATACACACACACATACATACACACACACACACACACACACTCTCTCACTCTACACACACGGGGGGGGGTCGGAAGAGAGGAAAGGCCGTGACTAGCACCACCACCCCGTTTCCCCCCCCCCCTCCCGCTCCAATCTTCCGGCCCCGCGGGCTGACACTGGGATCGGGGTGAAGCGGGGACCTGAAGGGACATCCCCGCTCCAATCTCCCGGCCCCATGGGCTGACACGGGGATCGGGGTGAAGCGGGGACCTGAGGGGACATCCCCGCTCCAAGCTCCCAGCCCCGTGGGCTGACACGGGGATCGGGGTGAAGCGGGGACCTGAGGGGACATCCCCGCTCCAATCTCCCGGCCCCGCGGGCTGACACGGGGGGAAGCGGGGACAGGGGGAAGGCACAGATAGTATTTACTGTGTCCTCCTTGGGGAAAAAATGGCCGCTCGTTGGGGGCGGGCTCATATAGAGCCTGGCCGCGCGCCCACAAAGCCTGGGAGCCAATCAGCTTTCAGGCAGGGGGAGGTTTTTTGTTTTTTTTCAGCTCGAGCAGGGAAATTTAAAAAAACAAACACGTGTGCTGCTTGGGCCAATATTTACTCGCCCGGAGGTTAAATCCACCCGCCCCGGGAGTGCAAATGTATAGGATTGTCGAACACTGTACATATATACAGATATATAACAGTCCCGTAAGAAAGACTTATTTGTTTCTTGTAGCTGTAGGGGAAGGCCTCTCTGCTCTCCTGGGTCAGCACCCTTGTGTGCTAAGGCAATGTCTGTCCAGGTATACACGTCTTGTCCCCTTTGTTTGCTGTCAGACTGCAGTCTCTTTGCAGTTCAAGACATCTGTCCTTCCTTGGTTTAGCCCCCAATTGTGAGGCTCAGGAATCCTCCTTCCTGTCTCAGAACAGGCTATTTCTGAGAGAGCTCTAATCAGCCAGGTGGAGTTGGTTAATTGCTGGTATGCAATTAACCAGCACACTGCTGGATTAGAGGCAAGTTTCTTAACAGGGGTAAATACCTGTTACATACCTCCCCTGTTTGTGGGAAGCTCGGGCTTACCACGGCCGAAGCCCATCCTTCCACTCTCATTCGAGATATCTCTGTGACTTGAATGAGAGTAGATGGAGGAAAAGAACCCTCAGTCCCGCTGGGATTGGAGCCCTTTCTCCAGTTTATTTGTGTCTCCTCCTGAAGGTGCTTGACACCAGCACTCCTCAGTCGCTCGAGGAGGACATTTTCCAAGTATAGTCTTTTAACTGAGTGCGTGGTGATAAGATTTCCCCTGCGTCGGGCGCTCCTCATTTTGTAGGCAGACTGTATGGCGACAGTTGCAGAGCGTTTAAGAATAGCCCTTTGAGTTTTCCGCTCTTGAAGCTGTCTTTCTGTACTTTATTTACTCAATGGAGTTGCTAGTTCAGCTTCTTTGGGATTGAGTTGCAATTCCACATCCACTTCCAGAGAACATCCTATCTTTTCAACTTCATCAGCTAAGGATTCTTCTGGTTTTGATTCTGCACGTATACCTTTTTTTGTTACCTGTTGGGTGGCTGAAGGTTTAGCTAGTGCTTGTTTAGGTGGTTCAGACTTTGCATCCTTGTTTTTCAGATGAGCGGTGTTCCCAGCTCTCACTGTACCCTTGTCTTCGTGTGTTTTAGTTGCTGTGGGATACTGACATTGGGCAGGGTCAATACCTTTTCTTGTAGTACTGTAATCTCATCCGTGATAGATCCCTGTTTCTTGAGTGCATCCTGCAATTCTCCTCTCAGGGTATTCATCTCCTCACTGTGCTTTCTCTGCGCTTGCTTCCACATCTCCATTATATTGTGAAGCACTGTGAATTTCTTTGCTTGGGCCGCAGCTACTTGTCTCAGTTTCTGGACCTTCTTGTGCTCCCTCTTGTACCGAGTCACCTGGCCTCTAACGATGCTTTGGTGATGCTCAGGGTAGCCTTCAGTTTCTCATGCGGCTTTGCGCGGACACACTGGGTAATCTGACGTTCCTGCAGCACTTGTACTTCTTTAGCAGCCTGCAGATTTTCTTCCTGCGAGTTCACTGCTTCTCCTCGGCATTCTGGAGGTGTGTATGCAGACCTTGCAGTTCGTTCTACAGTCGGTGCTCTGCTTCCAACTTTTCATCTTCCAAAATGTTTCTTTATTTTTTCAAGCTCGTGCAGCTTTTCATTCTTTTCATTGACGTGGTCTGTCAAATCAGAATTTTCTTCTTTCAGTCTTACATTTTCTCTTTTTGCAGTCTCTGTAATATTCAGGGCCTCCTTGTAGTCCTCCTTCCATTTATGCACTTCTGCTTTGAGACTCCCGATCTCCTGGCATGAGACTTCCATCTCTAGGTTGGGGGAGAGACTTTGAGATCCATATTAAGACTGAGGATAGTTTTTGGAGAGATGTCCAGCTCCTCAGCGAGACTGGGAAGTTCCTTTTTAGAGACTTCCAGTTCTGTGCGGCAACTGCTGATCTCTTGGTGTGAGGCTCCAAGTGCTATGCAGAGCAGATGAACTTCCTGATATTTGAGGTTGATATTTGGAGTTCTTATTGCTCCTATCATCATATTTCCCACTCTGACCTACAGCAGACCAATTTCCATTGTGGTTCCTATTGTCACCTCGCCTGGGATTCGTTTCCCTTCTCCAACTATTGTCAGACTCATGGCCCTGTTTACTCTTAGACCACATGTCCTTAGTTTTCTGTGAGTAAGCCGTAGATTGAATTTTTTTGGCGTAACCCCTGATTTATTCTCTTGGACTCTTTCCTGATTTGACACATCAGGTTTCGGAGAGTGTGAGTATTTACTCATAAACCCCCCACCTGACTCTTTTACCCTCCAATTTATCTGTTTATTCTGGGCTTAGTCGTTTTTTATCCCTTAAAAAGTTTCTATTCTTAACCAACATTATCCCATTTTCAAACTTTTTCAATTTCAAGTTCATCTCAACCAATTTTGGTAGATCATCCAATATTATAATATCGGCTTTAATTTTGTCAATTTTACAGGCCACCTCTTGTAACACTTTTGTTCTTACTCCCATGAGGAGTTTCATTAGGTTGCAGGAGCAGATTTCAAGGATTTCATCCCATACTGCCACAAATGCTGGGTTGTGAAAAAGAAAATGGTTTTGCAACAAGGGACAGGTGTAAAAAATGTGGGAACTAAGAATACACCAGTGTTTATAACTGTAAGGAATCGGGGAACACGTCCTTTGCGACGTGTTTCCGCCTTACCGGTCATCTCTCAGACCTCTGCTCTGGCACCAGCACGTGAGCGCACCCCCGCTCTGCTTACAGAGCTCGCAAACGCAGCTCTTCTGAGAGCCACGGAGCTTAGCTCTGCCCCCTCGGACGCGTCGCGCTTCTCTCACGCGCGGCACACACACGTGATGATGTGCACCGCTCCCCAGCTCCGTAACAAGTACTCGTTTAGCCCACTTGTCTCCTGCAACCAATCCTTGCCTCCCGGAGGCCGCATCTCTGCTCCGCCTCCCTTGCTATTGGTTCCTGTGTGCTACAAATACCCTGCAGTTCCTTTCCTACCTTGTTGAGCATAACTAGTTGTAGCCTTGAGCTCCTGCGTCTGTTGTGCCTTGCTCCTTGTCCTGTGTTCTTTTGCAGTTTAACACTTCGTGTACCGACCCGGCTGGACTTTGGAACCCCTCTGGGTATTGACCCCGGCTTACCCTCGACTCTGCGGACCTCTCCAACCAAGACCATGGCTATATGGACCTCCATGATTCTAACCTCTCCAAACCCAGATCACGGCTATACGGACTTGACTATTCTGACCTCTCCATTCCAAGACATTGGCAAGTATCAACTAACCAACTCTCTCCAACCCAGACCCGGCTAAGTTTGACAATCCGCCTGCCAGGCACGCTTCTGCTGCTGTGGGTGTGTGGTTTACTACTTCCCCACCTCAGTACCGGGGTCCTGTCTTGCTCGTGGGCAGTGCAAGCATTACAGTATGCTCAGCCCAACTAACATGAACCCCCCTGTAGTGGGCCAAGCCCTGTCTTTGATCTCTGAGCATTTCCAGTACCTGGATAATCAAATTGCTTCCCTTACTCAAAACTTGGCCATGGTTTCTCTTAACCAATCACAATCCAGAATTATTAGACCTGCTACTTTGTCTGTTTCTTCCCCTGAAGCCTCTCTCTCCCTCGAGCCACGTCTCCCCACTCCCAATCAATATGCGGGAGATCCCCATGGATGCCGAGGTTTTCTAAACCAGTGTGACATACAGTTTAAGTTTACCCCTTCCCGCTTCTCTTCTAATAGATCTAAGGTGGCGTATGTTATCGCTTTACTAACCGGAGATGCATTGGCATGGGCATCCCTCATCTGGGAGCCGAGACCAGAGCTTATCCAAGACTTCCCACGCTTCAAGAATGAACTTAAGCAAGCCTTTGATACCCCTGGCCGTAAGATTACTGCTGTTTCTTCTTTATTTCACATTGCTCAGGGTCACAGACTGGTTGCAAGATACGCTTTGGAATTTCGGACCATCGCGGCAGAGACGGACTGGAATGATGAGGCTTATCTGCAGCTTTCTGGCAAGGTCTCTCTGAGATATTAAAAAATGAATTAGCTGCTCAAGAAAGACCCATGGTGCTCGATGATCTTATTGCCATCTGTATTAGGGTGGATCAATGCCTTCAAGAATGGAGGCTTGAGCGCCATCACTCGTGTTCTCTCACACCAACTGCTCTTGTTCCCAGTCTGTCTCCTTCTACTTTCCCAGCTCTTGAGGCTCCTGAACCAATGCATTTAGGAAGTCACCAGCTCTCCCCTTCAGAGAAACAACATCTGAGAACTGGAGGATTATGTATTTTCTTACGGACTGCCGGGTCAACTGGTGCTTCACTGTCCCACGAAGCCGGGAAACACCAACACCCAATGAGGTGTAAGGGGGTCTCATTGGGCACAATTTCTTCTTCCCCTCCTATTACGAGAGGTCTACCTACCAGGGTCATGCTGTCTATCTTCCTTGAGGGTCCTGGCTTCCTGGTCCCTGCCTCTGCCTTCATCGACTCCGGGGGAAATTTTGTGGATCAAGATTTCGCTAACAAATATAAGATTCCTCTGATCAAGAAATCAATACTGGTGGGTTTAGAGGCTATCTACAGACGTCCTCTCCAACCTGCCTTCATTTCATTGGAGACTCCTACTCTAACTCTCTCCACTAGTGACGGTCACAAGGAAAAAATCTCACTGCATGTTATTCATTCACCCTCTGTATAGGTAATTCTTGGCCTTCTTTGGCTCCAACAACACAATCCGCTTATAGACTGGACATCCAAGAGACCTAGACAATGGGGTGTTGCCTCTGAAATTGCTCCTGTATCCTCGGTACAACTTATCGCTGGCATAGTACTCCTGCCAAACCTACGCTTCCTGAAGTACTGTATATGCAGAGTTCATTGATGTTTTTGATAAAGGTCGCTCTGAAACTCTACCTCCGCACCACCCTTATGATTGCCTCATAGAGTTTCTGCCCGGTGCTATCCTTCCTAAAGGTAGATCCTTGCATTTGTCCCTTCCTGAGACTAAGGCTATGTCTGAATATATTCAGGAGAACTTAAAGAGAGGGTTCATTAAAGCTTCTTCCTCCCCAGCCGGGGCTGGGTTCTTTTTTGTTAAGAAGAAAGATGGTTCACTCCGTCCATGCATAGACTATAGGGGTCTTAACAAAATAACCCTGAATAATTGTTACCCCTTGCCACTCCTCTCAGAATTGTTTGATCATCTACAAGGTTCTTCCATTTTTTCTTAACTCGATCTTCGTGGGGCCTACAATCTCATATGCATTTGATAAGGGGACTAATGGAAAACGGCCTTCAATACGAGAGATGGCCATTACGAATATTTGGTCATGCTTTTCGGGCTCTGTAATGCCCCAGCTGTCTTTCAAGAATTCGTGAATGATATTTTTCGAGATGTCCTCAACGTTTTTGTCATTGTCTACCTAGACGATATTCTTATTTTTTATAAATCTATATCCGAGCATATCCAGCACACTAAGCTTGTTCTCTCCCGTTTACGTGAAAATCCCCTCTATGCCAAGATGGAGAAATGTCTTTTTCACCAAACATCCACTTCTTTCTTGGGATACATTATCTCTGATAAGGGCTTCTCTATGGATCCGGATAAACTTAAGGCAGTTGTAGATTGGCCCCAACCTACTTCTCTTAAGGCGATTCAGCGGTTTCTTGGCTTCGCCAATTATTGTAAATTTATCCGTAATTTTTTTGCCACAGTGGCTCCCATCACCACCCTGATGAAGAAAGATGCGGACACTTCCTCCTGGTCTCCTGAGGCATGCCAGGCCTTTGAAACCCTTAAGAAAGCGTTCGTCTCTGCTCCTATCTTACACCATCCGGACCCTAAACTTCCTTTCACGTTGGAAGTAGATGCCTCGGATATTGGAGCAGGTGCCGTACTCTCACATAAATAGTCCCCTCAGGATAAGCTACACCCTTGCGATTTCTTCTCAGAAAAAACCTCCCCCGCAGAACAAAATTACGATGTTGGTAACAGGGAACTCTTGGCCATCAGACTTGCTCTGCAAGAGGGGAGACACCTCCTGGAGGGTACTGAAAATCCTATTTCAACTCTTATGAACCATAAAAATGTATTATATATCGAGGGTGCCCGTCGCCTCGGCTCCCGTCAGGCTCGCTGGGCATTGTTCTTTTCCAGATTCAACTATATCATTTCCTATATTCCTGGTACTAAGAATCTAACGGCTGACGCCTTATCCCGTCAATTCGCCAGTGAAGACAAATCCAAAAACATTCCTGAGACCATCCTTCCCGCCAAATATGTAATTTCGGGTAACTCTTTTGATGTACTGGACAAGATCTTGGAGACTCAGATGCTCATCCCCGAGGGTATGGAAGTGCCGGAGAGTTGTTTGTATGCTGCACCTCAATTTCACCAGAAAATCCTTGAGTGGGGTCATTCCTCTAAGTCTGCCGGTCACCCGGTACAAAGAGGACTTCCGATTTGATCAGATGCACAATTTGGTGGCCGAATATGTTTAAGAATATCAAGGAATTCATCAACTCCTGATCCATCTGTGCTCTAAATAAGTTCGCCCGCAACAAACCATCTGATCTGCTTCGTCCCTTACCAATTCCGGACCGACCGTGGACCCACCTCTCAATGGACTTTATTGTTGAGCTTCCTGTTTCTCGTGGGATGAATACTATTCTTGTTATTGTTGATTGGAAAACGTACCAGGCCCATTTCATTCCTCTCAAGGGTCTTCCTAATTCTGCCACCTTGGCAGATATTTATATCAAGAAATATTTTGTGCTCATGGAGTCCCACTCTGTATAGTGTCCGATCGGGGGTCACAGTTCATCTCAAAATTTTGGCGTGCCTTCATTCAAAGGTTGGAGATCACTCTTCTTTTTTCTTCTGGGTATCATCCCCAAACCAACGGACAAACTAAAAGAACCAACCAGTCACTAGACCAATACGTGCAATGCTTTATTTCTGATGCACAGCATAACTGGGTGGAACTACTCCCATGGGCCAATTCGCTCATAACTCTCTCAGAAATGAGTCCACTCAAGAATCACCATTTTCATAAATTACGGGTTCCATCCAGCACGCCTTCCTATCTCTTCCAATACTTCCGGAGTTCCAGCAGCAGATTCCAGAGTGAACTCGCTCCAAAATTCTTGGAAGAGGATTCAAAAGACTCTGCAGGAGGCAGTACTCAGACAAAAATAAACGCCGTGAGGCACCCAAACTTAGGCCAGGAGACAAAGTGTGGCTTTCTTCTAAGAACATAAGATTGAAGACACCTACACTGAAACTGGCTCCAAGATTCTTGGGCCCATTCACCATTCTCAAACAGGTTAATCCTGTGGCGCACCGCTTACAACTGCCTCAATCAATGAGAATCCTGGTGGTCTTTCATGTATCATTGTTAAAACCTGTTGTTCGAAGTTCTCAGTTTCCTGACATCTCACCTAAACCTCTACCTGTCATCGTACAGGGTCAAAAAGAATTCGAAATTTAATTCATTATCTATTCCAGATACTCCAGAGGAGGTGTCCAATTCCTCGTACACTGGAAAGGCTATGGACCAGAGGAACTCTCATGGATACCTCTTCTTCAGATCCATGCTCTCGGCTTGTTAAAGCGATTCCGCGCCAGGTTCCTGCACAAGCCTTATGGGAATCGTCCTGAGGCCGATCCTAAAGGGGGGGTTCTATAAGGAATCGGGGAACACATCCTTTGCGACGTGTTCCCTCCTTACCCCTCATCTTTCAGACCTCCACTCTGGCACCAGTGCGTGTGCGCACCCCAGCTCTTCTATAGTACTACAGAGCTTAGCTCTGCCCCCTTGGATGCACCGCTGTGGGTGTGTGGTTTACTACTTCCCCACCTCTGTACCGGGGTCCTGTCTTGCTTGTGGGCAGCGCAAGCGTTACAATAACACAATGTAATGGGGCCCATACTTTAATAAAACGTGTTTTGTGTAAGCACTGGGGGGTTCTCAAATTGGACCCAATATATTATGTCCCTTGTTAAAAACCAAACCAGATGTCGTGTTCAGACAAATCACAGAATCTAATGGGCCTGTTAACCCCAAGTCAAGTCCCACCATTGAGTAAGGTACATAGTAACATCAGGTCCCGACTGGGAATCTTAGGCAATTTTAAGTGCGGGAAATGTAAGGCCTGTAAACATGTTAAAGTAGACAAAGAGGTCACTTCATCAGTTACAAAGAAGACATATAAAGTGCATAACTTTATAAATTGCCATACCACACATGTCGTGTATGTGTTACAATGTCAGTGTAACCTACAGTACATTGGTAAAACTAAACGGGCATTAAAACTGAGAATGATGGAGCACCTTAGAAATGTTAAAAATATTCCCAAGTTATTGGCAAAGGGACAACCTTTAACCCCACTTTTGAAACATTTTTAGGAAGTTCTAAACTGCGATTCAGGCTCTATCAGATATATAGGGATTGACAGTATCCCACGCAAACCCAGAACGGGCAATAGGGATCTTGCTCTCTTAAAAAAGGAGCAGTATTGAATTTACACGTTTGATTCTAAGCATCCAAAAGGTTTTAATGAGCTAATAGAGCTCACACCATTTTTAAGGTAAAATAATCTTCTTATGTATCTTTTTATATGGGTTTTTACTTATTTGGTTTATTACCATTTAGTTTTGTAACTCTTTTTGCATTTTGAGATGGTTTTACGTTGACTGTATACGGTGTTGCATCACTGCCATTTTAAACCCTTGTTGGTTTATGTATTAGATAGCTATTATTGAATGGGCTGCCATTCTTGAAGCAGGGAGGAGTTAACCATTTGATTGGTTGTTGTATTCTATTTATGCGCGTGGGTGACTTCTGACGTGACCTCCTGACGAAGCACATTGCTGCGAAACGCGTAGAAGTCACTCTATGCGCTTGCTGATTGGCTGAGGCAGGGAACCAGGAAATTTGGTCTGTGTTACGATCTCCGTGGCTGGTGTGGTCCGGACAGTTAAACGCCAGCGAGCGGCTCCAGCTCAGGCTTCTGTGGTGAGTGTCTGTCTCCCCCATTTCAGCTTTTTGCCCAGCTCTGGTATTCCATTACGATTTGGAGCATCTTTGCATATTGGGTGGTTTTTGTGACCAGATGGTTTTTATATATGTTTAATATATGTATGTTATTCGTCTATGTACAGTGTGTGTGTACACTGCAGCACTATAGCGGTGTTGGAACCACTTGTCTTGTGTTTTTTGTTATTTGAGTGGTCATCCAGACCTCTTATTAAGAATAAAATATTTTAACTACCTACATCCCGTTTTGGGAGGATTCTATTTTATCTTAAGATTTTTTGATTCATTATAAAATTTGGATTTATAGTAATCACGAGTGCGCTTTGTGTGTATTCTCTTTTGTCTTATGTAAAGCCTGTGAAATCAAATTTGACTATCAAATGATATATCTACCAATCCGATTGGTGGATGTACCATTCACGTACACTCTCGTGCGTGCAAACTATCTTCCTTGCGCGCACACAGATTCTCTCTTGCGTGTGCACATGCAAAGACTCTCTCACACACACTCTCACAGACTCTTGCACGTGCGCGCAGGCACTCTAGAGCGCACAGGCTTTCTCGCGTGCACACACGTGAAAACAGACTCTCTCGCATGTGCACATACACTTATCACCATACAGGGTCGCTCTCAACGCACGCGCGCAGACTTTCTCTCGGGTGCGGGCACACACGCAGACTTTCTCTCGGTCGCCCGCCCGCAATCTCTCTATCTTGCACGCCCGTAGACTCTCATGCATGTGCACATCCGCACACTCACTCTCACGCCCGCCCATAGACTCTCTCTCGTGCACACTCACAGACTCTCTCGCGTGCGTGCCCACAGACTCTCTCCGTCGCTCGCAGACTCTTGCTTGCAGACTCTCGCGTGCGCAAAATCTCTCTTGCATGTGCGATGCTCTCTCGCATGCGCAGACATTCTCTCGCATCCGCAGACGCTCTCTCGTGCTCGCAAATAGAAATGCCACTTGTGAGCACATATACATGTCTCAGACAGGTCCACAACCTGCCTTTCCCCATTATCTCTTAGCATACAGGGCTTCCACTGCAGTCAGGGATATCATTGAGATTTTTGAGTACCTGCTGTACGATTTGGCAAGGTATCTATTCAGAAAGCTCCAATGACCTGCCAAACTCGTACGGGCAGTGCATCTCCGCAAGCGGTAGCGCTCTTGCTGAAACACACCGAACAGGAGCTGAAAAACAGCTCCAACTGGCGTTTTTGAGGAAAATATCCCTATTATAGTACCTCCGATGCGATCATTGAGGCTCTGAACTAGCGAGTTTATCACGATCTCATCTCGCCACCTGAAGGGTATTTTTCCTGCATCAGATTCAAGCCGGGAGTCTCTGGAGCTGATACACATTAATACCAGCTCTGGAGACCCCCAGCTTCAATTCAGTGCAACATACATTTACAGGTAGCTTCAATTGCTTAGCGGCTGAAATAAATTATCAAAAAACAGATTACTTGGGTTCAACAAAGACCTTAAACTTTAGAAAGGTGATTTTAATAAACTAAGGACTAATCAACAAGGAATAAATTGGGATGATGTTTTTGCAAGTGTCATGGGAGAGGGGGTTTGGCCCGGGATTAAAGGAGTTACACCACATTTTGCTACCCCCTACTCTCACCTGGGAAGCAAGGGGTTAACTGGACTGTGGTCCAGTAATGTATTTTTACCTTGCTTCAGCATCCTAATGTATATTCCCCTGTAAAAATGTATTGTTTATGTTCCAGTGTTTGCACCAACACATACACTGGGATTGATGCGGTAGGTAAAGGGTTAAGGTTAACTTAGTGTTTATAGCTCTTTGTTCCATGTTCCCGCCTTTTCAGGCACCCTTTTGCAGAGTCTCATAAGTCGCCATTGGAGCTCCATGCATTCCAATGGCAGAAGAAGCGGTTTTGGACCTGTTTTCCCGCGACGACCAGCAGGTGGCATCCGAGAGGAGGAGCGGCGGTTTCCCATTGTAAGTCAATGGGGCCATTGACTTCAATGGGTATTCCTCGACGGCGATCTTCAGTAACAGGTAGGCAGCCATCCAAACCGCAGACCGCAAAAGCAGATACAATGTCTTTGAAAAGAGCTTTATCACTTGGTTCAAGTTCAATGACAATTGGCATGGGAATCTTAGGTTCTAGGGCACCTGGGAATAAAATTCTTTTTGCCCCTAGCCCCTAGGAACCCCCCACACACGACCCTCATCGGGTCCGGGAATGAGGGACCCCCGTAAAGGGTCGAGCGGAGAAAGAGGGTCGCGCAATTGACTTTAATGGCGGAGCGGAGGTCCCATTGAATCCAATGGCGGCATGCGCCCATGCATTGTTTATGGCGGCGCCGGTCATTGATTCCAATGGGAAAAGCCGCGTGGCGTTAAAACGGCTAAGTCCGAAATGGTGAAAAGTGTAAGTCCATATCTCCGGTTCTGGAAGGACCAGAGAGCTGGGATTTGGGTGGCATGTAGCCAAGGTTCCAGCAGGAACGCATGGCCATTCACAGCCCTCTCCGAACAACCAGATGGAGCGTGGGCAAATGTAAAGATTTTTTACATTAAAAGCCTATGGCGGCAGAACCCGTTGATTTCAATGGGGAAAGAGTGAAAAACAGAGATTCATTTTTAAAGGGAAGAATCCTGTATTTTAAAAATGTTTTTACCTGCATTTGTGTATCTCTGGTTCTGGGGTCACAGAGGGCTGCGACTTGGCCACAATGGAGATACAGTTCCGGCAAGAAAAGCTGGCAAGTATCAGCCCACTGGGCCCAATGGAACCGATTATATTAATATGTGAAGATATTAAGCTGTGAATAGTATTTTGGATCTGGTATGAGAACGCAGACCCCATCTGCTATGTTAATAGGTCAGGAGGACAGACAGATGGTCTAGCATAAGCCCTCTGATCAAAGGTTGACCGCTCTGATTGTATACACTAGGGCGAAGAACAAAGGGGCTGAGTGGCTTGTAAGTGTCATAGTTCACACTTGCAGATAAGGGAGATTCTACTTCAAAGGGATTTGCTAGCAAGCTAGGCGCCCCAGGGTTAAGAGATAGGCCTGAGATGGTATATAAATGAGGCTCAGGCTATACTCATTGTCTTTGTGTCATTCTGAGATTGCTGAATGAACTGCTAATCAAGATTCCTGATTATTTCGTCATTCCAAATCTAAATAAGTGCATATTTTGTCTGTTATTTGTATATCTCGTGTCTTCACCTTTTTCAAGGAATAAATGATATTTTATCATATCTAGTCATATTCAGTTCAACCCAGGTATTTTGGTGTATATTATAGTGTGTCATAAAGTTCCCGTGACAGCAAGGAAAAATGTAGAAGATAAAAGGGCAGTCTTTAAAACATTGTTAGAAAAGCACACTCATCAGTGTATACCCTTGGGTAATAAGTGTAAAAGAAATAAGTCAAAACCAATGTGGTTAAATAAACAGGTAGGGGAGGAAATAGACAAGAAGAGGAAGGCATTTAGATTCTTTAAGTCAGAAGGGACGGAGACATCGGATAAGAATTATAAGGAACAACAATTGCAAAAGGGCAATCAAATTAGCAAAAATGGACAATGATAAAAGAATTGCAATAGAAAGTAAGATCCACCGTAAAAAAATATTTAAGTACCTTAATATAAAAATAAAAAAAATAAAAAACGAAAGTATAGGACCCTTTTAGTGTGAGATGGGCAGGCAGATTATTCGAGATATGGAAAAGGGAGAGGTACTAAACAAATTCTTTGCTTTTGTGATTACCAGGGAAGAATCCATTTCAATAGTAGTGCCGCAGGAGGAAGCCACAACCTCCATATTAATGAACAATTGGTTAACTGAGGAAGAAGTTCATAAGCAACTTGAAAAAATTAAAGTAAATAAGGCACCTGGCCTCGATGGCATTCATCCAAGAATTCTTAAGGAGTTAAGTTCAGTAATAGCAAAACCAATAAATTTAATATTCAAGGACTACTTTTCCATAGGCTTAGTACTAGAAGATTGGCATAAAGCAGATGTGGTGCCTATATTTAAAAAGGGAGCTAGATCACAAATGGGGAATTACAGACCTGTAAGCCTGACTTCAATAGTGGCGAAGCTACTTGAAGGTTTAATACAGGATAATATTCAGGAATACCTAATGGAAAATTAAATTATAAGTAATAGTCAGCATGGATTTATGACGGATAGATCATGCCAAACTAACCTTATTTGTTTCTTTGAGGAGGTAAGTAGGAATTTAGACAAGGGTAATGAGGTTGATGTGGTCTACTTAGATTTTGCAAAAGCGTTTGATATGGTTCCACACAAGAGGTTTGTGTATAAAATAAAGCAAATTGGACTCAGTAAAAATATATGCACCTGAATTGAAAACTGGTTGAAGGATAGACAACTGAGGGTTGTCATAAATGGGACCTTTTAAGGTTGGGCTAAAGTCGTGAGTAGAGAACCTCAGGGATCGGTACTGGGACCCCTGCATTTTAACTTGTTTATTAATGATAGTATACAAATGGGTAAATCAATGGACTAACCCTCCAGGCGCTCAGAATAAAGCATAGTCCTGCTGGTGAGCAATGATACAATGAATCACATAGACCCCGGCTGTATTCAATCATTTAGCAGTATAAAAAATGTATCCTTCCCTCCAACCGGCTCACCAAGAGCACTATGAGGCTGGAACACGGGAAACTCACGTATAATACTTGATGTCCGGTCTTTCAATTTGCTGTGCTGTATGCTCCCGCTCCTCCTGGATAGGCTGGGGTCTCTCCGTCGCAGGATCTCGTTGCTTCACCGCCAACCCGCTGCCCGCCGATGCGGAGGGTGGTCACCTGACCGGCGGCATGGATGGTGCTTCTGAGTGACGTCACGGCAGACCCGACAGCCAGGAACACCCAGCAGTGACTCGGCGTGCAGGCGCGCAGTGAATCAGCATGGATAATCTCTTAGAAAAAGAGTGAATGCGCCGCACAGCACCAAAAAAGAAAGTGAAGGCTGATATGGGAAAAGTAAAAAAGCTTTATTTTCACAAGGTGCAAGCGAAACCTCTTGACGCAAATAAAGCTTTTTTACTTTTCCCATATCAGCCTTCACTTTCTTTTTTGGTGCTGTGCGGCGCATTCACTCTTTTTCTAAGAGATTATCCATCCTTGTTTATTAATGACCTTGAGGTTGGCATCGAGAGCAAAGTCTCCATCTTTGCTGATGATACTAAATTGTGTAAGGTAGTTGAATCAGAGCAGGGTGTAATTTCTCTCCAGAAGGACTTAGAGAGACTGAAAACTTGGGCAGGTAAATGGCAGATGAGGTTTAATACGATATGATAACTACAAATATATTCGGGGACAGTACAAGGAGTTTTCAAAATAACAATTTATCCCATACAAAGATCTCAGGGTCATCCATTAAGGTTGGAGAAAAAGAGATTTCACCAGCAACAAAGGAAAGGGTTCTTTACAGTAAGGGCAGTTCAAATGTGGAATTCATTACCCATGGAGACGGTGAAAGCAGATAAAATAGATTTGTTCAAAAAAAGGTTCAACGTCTTTTTTTTTTTTTTTTTTAGAAAGGAAAGGTATACAGCGACATGCCAAATAAAATAATAATAGTGCAGATAGTAATAACTAGTGATAAATCAGTCTGTAAGCTCTGATAAGGTTGCACTCACAGGGATCCTAATGTATGAGACTTGTTAGAGACTCTTCTCTCTCTGACTGGAGCACTTTAGGGGAACGATATCCCAGGAAATCCCCCAGTGGATGGGAATAGTGTGGAACGTAGAAAAGAGAAAAAAAAGCCACAATAGTGTGTATTTGTGTCGGTAACTTTATGACAGGCTATAATAATACACCAAAAATACCTGGGTTGAACTGAACACGACTAAGATATAAATAAATATAGTTTATTCCTTGAAAAAGTGAACACACGAGATATACAAATAACAAACAAAATATAGACACTTACTTAAGATGGAATGATGAAACAGTCAAATCTGGACTGGCAGTTCATACAGCAATCTTGAAAATCACAAAGACACGAAAGACAATTGAGTAAGGGTTGAACCTGGTTTATATACCATTTCAGCTCTTACTCTTAACCCTAGGCGCCGAGCTGGCTAGGAAAATCTCTTTGAAGTAGATTCTTGATTCCCTGTAAGTGTGAAGTATGACACTTAAAAACCACTCAGCCTCCTTTGTTCTTGGCCCTAGTATAAACAATCAGGGTGGTTAACCTTTGATCAGAGGGCTTATGCTAAACCATCCGGCTGCCCTTCCTGACCTATTAGCATAGTAGATGGGGTCTGCATCCTCATATCAGATCCAAAATACTATACACAGCTTAATATTTTCACATATTAATAGGTTCCGTTCTGGTGGGCCCAGTGGGTCGAAATCTGCCAGTTTTTTTTATGCCTACAGTGACTCTACATAGTGGCCAAATTTCGACTCTCTGTGACCTCCAGAACCGGAGATACATAAATGCACTTTACAACATTTTTTAAAATAGGATTCTTCCCTTTAAAAATGAATCTCTGCTTTTCACTCGTTCCCCATTGAAAACAACGGGCTCTGCCGCCATGGACTTCAATGGAGCAACTCCGCCGTTGCAGTCAATGGGGTTCCCCGCCATAGACTTTCAATGGGGTAACCGCCACCATTGAAATCTATGGGAAAAAAACACAAATCTTTACATTCGCCCATACTCCGTCTGGTTATTCGGAGAGGGTTGGGAATGGCCATGCATTAATGCCGGAACCTTGGCTACATGCCACCCAAATCCCAGCCCTCTTGTCATTCCAGAAACGGAGATATGGACTTACATATTTCAACATTTCACACAACCGTTTTCACGCCATGCGGCTTTTCCCCATTGGAATCAATGACCGGCGCCGCCATAGACAATGCATGGGCGCACACCGCCATTGGATTCAATGGGACCTCCGCTCCGCCATTAAAGTCAATGGCGCGACCCTTCTTCTCCGCTCGACCCTTTACGGGGGTCCCTCAGTCCTGGACCCGGCGGTGGTCGTGTGTGGGCGTTCCTAGGGGCTAGGGCCAAAAATAATTTTATTCCCAGGTGCCCTAGAACCTAAGATTCCAACGCCAATTGTCATTGAACTTGACTGAAGTGATTAAACTCTTTTCAAAGACATTGTATCCGCTTTTGCGGTCTGCGGTTTGGATGGCTGCCAACCTGTTCCTCGAGGCCGGCGTCGAGGAATCCTCATTGAAGTCAATGGCCCCATTGACTTACAATGGGAAACCGCCGCTCCTCCTCTCGGACGCCACCTGCTGGTCGTCGCTGGAAAACAGGTCCAAAACCGCTACTTCTGCCATTGGAATACATTGAGCCCCAATGGCGACCTATGGGACTATGCAAAATGGTGCCTGAAAAGGCGGGAACATGGAACAATGGGCTATAAACACTAAATTAACCTTAATCCTTTCCCTCCCGCATTAATCCCAGTGTAGGTGTTGGTGCAAACACTGGAACAGAAACAATACATTTGAACAGGGGAATATACATTAGGATGCTGAAGCAAGGTGAAAACATATTGCTGGACCCCAGTCCAGTTAACCCCTTACTTCCCAAGTGAGAGCAGGGGGTGGCCAAATGGGGTGTAACCCCTTTAATCCCGGGCCAAACCCCTCTCCCTTGACAGTATTGTACAAAAAATATATTCAATCAAGATGTATAAGAGTAATGTCACTCACATTTCAAAAGAACAAACATGTGTGGGAGAGAACCGCCGACAGGTTGGGAGACTTTGTCCGCTTAGGCTTCCACTCGACTCGATCGCGTCTCGTCCTCTACTTCCGCATACGTCACAACAGCAATCCAAAGTCCTCATCAATAGATCCAGAGATCGCAATCACAATCCACACACCATTTGGTGCCGGTTCCCGTGCGGCTTCCCCTCTCCCCTCCAGCTTGGCTCCACTTGTGCTACACTTCATGCTGTATTTTTTATTACCTTATTTCACCTAGGGTTGGTGAAAGTTTATCACATAATTCACATTTGAAGTTTTTACACTGTTGTTATATTTATAACACCTTGTCACTTATTCACATTTGTCTAAGACGCGCCCAATACACTCCCCTTTTTCCGATATACCAAATAAGTAAACATGGGAAGGATGTTGATCCAGGGATTAATCCGATTGCCAATTCTTGGAGTCAGGAAGGAATTTAGTTTTCCCTTTATGAGATATCATTGGATGATATGTCACTGGGGTTTTTGTTTGTCTTCCTCTATATCAATATACTGTAAGTACAGATATAGGATAAAATATTTGTTGTCTAAATTTAGCATAGGTTGAATTTGATGGACGCATGTCTTTTTAAACCTCATCTACTATGTAACTAATCTGGCTATGTAACTAATCTGGCTTCCAGAGCACGCTTTCTGTGAGTTGGCACCCCAGCCCAACTCACAGGCGCACTCGCGTCTGTAATGAATACATTTTCCTCCTCTAGTAACCACGGCTTGGGATGCCCCAAGTCAATTAGGATTTGCTTCAAGGAAAATGGCTTTTACCCTGCTAAAATGTCAGCAAATATCTTAAGAGTTAAGAGCAGTACTAAAGGCAATGATTTTCTCGTCAAGGATCAAGGGACGAAGCTTAAAGATTTGTTCAGGCAATCTGATTGCAAGAAGTCTGGCACTTAGAGAAGTATCACCAATTTTCAACTGGGCAGAGAAAAAATGAGAAGATTTAACAGCCTTATTCCTGAAGAATACAATATGGAGGCAAACTTCCTGAGTGGGAAAGCATTCATTCCAGGGAAACTGAATCAAAGACTGCTACTTTGACCAACTAGTTGAAATATATCTGATGGCTTCAGCCCAAAACAAAAAAGTGAAGAGATTCTGCGCAAGGTTATGGAGGCGCACCACGAGATGGGCCAAGATGAAACAGGAAATCCTTCACACCCGGTATTAAATAGCTCCTGAACAAATGGTCCCATTAATCACCTGCCGTTTGTGTCTCGACTAGCCCCTCAGTCCAAGAGATGGGTAGCCGGGTGCGAAGTGAGAACTTTTAAGTTGCTCATTGACTTGCTCATAAAGTAACATTTTTTGCTAATTTGCATTGTCCACAAGTGGGTCACAGACCGCAAGCCATTCCCCGCCCGACAAGCTGAAAACATGGCAGATAAATTCCTGGTGGCCCGGTCCCCACTGCAGGAAGAAACTGCAGATGACTACTCTGCTCCCCAGTACCTGCTCACAGAGTACCTTGACCCGCTGAAGCAATTACCGTAACGGGCTTCAGTCGATGGAGATCATATACATGAAATAAAAACAGACAAAATACATAGTATAATACTGTAAGGCTAAAACATGTACAGTATAGCACACACTTAGACTAACATGCAAGGTACTACTGGAAGCTGAAACGAATAACAGGTAAACTGAATAATAATAAAAACATTTAATAAGCGACACGATGATTAACACTAATGAGATAAGATATCCTTTCGATATAGTCCCACTGGAACCTCCTCTGTATCAGATAGACTGCCCACTTACCAGATGGAAAGTGGTAGTAGGCGGTGGAGATATCTGAGTCTCCCCTCTCGTCTTGGCATGGTGGTTCCTGGCCCCACTCTCCGACACAGGCTGCATCCTGATCTCCCGCAACTTCCGTCCGGGCAGCATACCACTCCTGGTCTCGCGAGGCCTGGTGGAGACTTGTGAGGAACTCCGAAGTAGCCAACTGCAGATTCGCCATGGAACGGCCAAGTGCTTGTAGGGGTGATACCCCAGTCCCGCTGACTTTCATTATCACCCCTACAAGCACTTGGCACCCCGCCTTGTTTTTATTTCATGTATATGATCTCCATCGACTGAACCCTGTTCCGGGAATTGAGTCATCTGCCAGTCCTGGTTGTATATTTTATTTAATTATTATCAATATTGTTTGTTAGTGTTTGGTGCCAGAGATATACTTTCCTTCTCCCTCCTTCACTCTCTGACCAGGTGGTCAGAGTGATAGCTTAGGCAGCCATATAACACTTGTTTTTATATATATATATATTTCTATTTTTTATTTTCACTACTACTACTTCATATCATCAAAGTAGGCCAATTAGTGTCACACCCCCAATTTAGAATTAGCGCTACCTATTTTTGTTCTTTTTGACCCGCTGAAGTGCCGAGGTCTGATGGGCCTTCATGGAAAAGAGCTCCAGCGCCCCCCAGTTTCCAATACCAGCCCACTGAGTTTGCACACGAGCAGCAGTGCTTTGGCTGCAATCCACCTGCCCAATGGAGGGTGGATTGCTGTACGGGTTCCAAACTGCTCCCGATTCCGGGACTATGCACGCCAGCTCCCTGTCCGATCACCGATGTGGATCTTGCTCTGACATTGGAGCAACACCAGGTGACCCAGCACGTCCTGCAGATTACCCAAGTTCCAGTTCCCACGAGTCTGATGGGTGCCGCCGGTACTGATGTACAACAAATAGCAATAGAATGGCTGCCAGTCTGATAGATACCGGAGCCTCAGTAACTCTGCTCCAACCCAACATGGTCGGGCTGGAACACCTCATACCCAGCAAAGGTATGTAGCCCTTGTACCACCCTGGGTACTGAAACTACCTGTGCTGCTATCACCTGTTTGGCTAACAAGAGGCCTGAGCCTCCACCACTGGGGCCTGGGGTATACTTGTTACCTTGATGCAGCGCCTCCACCAGCGAAGGATCCCAGCATACTGGGAGGAGTCCCTTACCGGAACCGATATACACAATAATTACACACCTTTATATAAAACAGTATTTACTGAACACACCTTATTCATGCACCATCAACATAACGAACAGACTATCACCCCACAAAAACACCACCCGGGTGGAAACCCCAAAGTACTTGAGTGCCCGAGCACTTAATCCTTGAGTGTCCACAAGCAATTCCCTCCCCAAAGAGTGTGTGTGGGATAGCGTGCTTCCCTGTGCGGTGGGGCCCATTGATGCACGTGTTAATACCGCCCTGGTCTCAGTCCAGAAAATAATTCTGCATTGGTCATTAAGAGTGCGGACAAGGGGGGTGCGGTGGTGGTACAGGGCAGAGACGGTTACATCAGGGAGGCATTACGCCAACTGGATGATGGCCGGTCCTATCGTGTACTATCCGCCGACCCCACACCGCAATTCTTGGAGTTCCTTGTAGAACTGGTTGACTCAGGTGTTATTATGGAAGTTCTGTCGAAGGACGAGGTTAAATTCATTATTCCATCTCATCCCATTATTCCTATCTTCCACCATCTCCCAAAGATCCACAAGACATTGGTCGACCCTCCAGGTCGTCCCATTGTCTCTAGTATTGGATCTTTGGGAGATGGTCTGTCAAGATATGTTAATGGTTTTCTTCAGCCATTTGTTAGGAAATTGCCCTCATTTATACGGGACTCTGGTGATCTTCTTGATCAGATCAAAAATGTTAAATGGGGTAATGATTACCTGTGGGTAACACTTGATGTTACCTCTCTGTATTCTGTTATACAACATGACCATGGTTTGGCAGCGGATGCCAATTTATTGAGATACCAGAAATATCAATTTTTCAATCGGCTTTTATTTTGGACGCTATACACTTTTTACTCACGCACAACTTTTTCACATTTAATGGTAAGTTTTATTTGCAACTTATTGGCACTGCTATGGGTACAAGTTTTGCTCCTTCTTTTGCGAACTTATTTATGGGATGGTGGGAAGCACTTTTTATTTATTTGAGCACTAATTTATTTCGTCACAATATTGTTTTTTTATAAAAGATTTGTGGACGACCTAATTATTATTTGGAGGGGGGATGTCACTACACTTCACACTTTTGTATCTTATCTTAATAATAATCTTTATAATCTAAGATTTACATTAAATTTTCATTTCCATCACATTGAATTTCTGGATCTACAATAATTTGTAGACATAGACAAAAAAATCCAAACGGATGTTTATAGGAAGCAAAATGCCAGGAACACCTTTCTTAGGGCGGACAGCTGCCACCCATCCCATGTCATAAAGGCCATACCAAGGGGACAGTTCCTCAGACTGAGAAGGAATTGTTCCACTATGAGTGGTTTCCTTTCTCAGTCTGAGGAACTTACAAGGAGATTTTTGGAAAGGGGATACCCCAAATCACATTTAGCAATTGCATTTGAAAATGCATTACATACACAGAGAGCATCATTGTTGCCCACACATCCAATTGGAGATTCTCGCCTTGCTAACAATGTTAAGACAATTGGTATTAAACAGGACTCACATGGACTGACAGAATTAAAAAAACAAATGTCCTCTTTTTATTTCACAATTTAGTAAACAAAGTGGAAAAGTAAACTCTATAATTTCAAAACATTGGAATGTCTTATCCATGGACCCTGTCCTTAAAAAATATGTGGATTCTGGTCCTACTTTTGTATATCGTAGAGCGAGAACAATTGGATCTCATGTTTCACCAAGTGAACTCAAATCTTCTGGTCTCAAAAAACCTTTTATCACTAGGGGTTCCTTCAAATGTGGCTCTTGTAGTGCATGTAAACACATGAAGCCTGCCAAAAGTTTTTTCCAGTTTGCCTTGCCACCGCCACATGGTGTGAATATATTACCAAATAAGGAATTTAAGATTAACAGTTTTATAAATTGTAAAAGTCAATTTGTGATTTATCTAATAACATTTGGTTGTGGCAAGAGGTATGTGGGGAGGACGACTAGAGCCCTTAAGGTCAGGATGTTAGAGCATTTAAGGCTCATAAAATTGAGAGACACTAATCATCCAGTCTCAAAACATTTCACTGAATGTGGTCAGGGAGGAATTAATAATTTTTCCTTTTTGGGGATTGAATCAGTTATTTCTAAATCTAGAGGAGGTGATCATATCAACCTTCTGGACCGTAGGGAGGCGTATTGGATCTTCACTCTCCAAACGCGCTTCCCTACGGGCTTGAACATTGACTGGCAACTAACACACTTTTTGTAAACATTTTTGTGATAGACGTATTATGGTGTAATTAGTTGGTAATACAGATTAAATAAGACAATTGTCATTATATTGGACATTATATTCTTATCATTATAACCTTTGAACCTATGCCTTATCATGCAAATATTATGCTAATATGTAAGCTTAAATTGTTCTTTGAAGTATCTTGTGGATAATACTTCATATTTTATAATGGTTGTATTTCCCTGGTTCCTATGATTTAGGTACACAATCTGTGTTATGCAGTATATATGTGTAATATGTCTTTAAATTTACTTTTCTTGCACATTTTTTTAATCATGTCTAGAGGTTTTTATTTTTAACTTTTTTTGTATATAACTTAGTTGCAACACAGCTAGTTTTTTAATCCACCTTGTTCATGTTTTTTCTTGATATAATAGTACCCTTTATTAAGCATTAGTTTAGTTTAATATAGCTTTATTTCGTTTAAATATGCTTGTCCAGTTAGCAGCAATGTATTTTGTTCTGCTGGAATGGTCAATAAAGCTTTGTTATTGTGTTCCTATGTTTGCCCACATCCAAAATGGCCACACTGCCTTTGGTACTTCCTTTTGCCCTTAGATCGGCACTGAGTCGCTCTGTTATGACGTCATCAGGTTCTGATTTTTGGCGCGAAACGGCCCACAGGTAAGAGGGTATATAATGGATGTTATCACATTGTGTTTTATCCTTGAAAAAGAACGCTGCGACGTTCGAAATGCATTGGATGGGTCTTTTGCCACATTAAAGTGCCCTTTTATCATTTTTTTGTCCTGGGTTCTTCCTGCTCCGTTTGTTCTCGTGCGCTTTTTGGTCTCCCTTTTCCCTGTATTGGCTAACAAGAGGCCTGAGCCTCCACCACTGGGGCCTGGGGTATACTTGTTACCTTGATGCAGCGCCTCCACCAGCAAAGGATCCCAGCATACTGGGAGGAGTCCCTTACCGGAACCGATATACACAATAATTACACACCTTTATATAAAACAGTATTTACTGAACACACCTTATTCATGCACCATCAACATAACATAGCGAACAGACTATCACCCCACAAAAACACCACCCGGGTGGAAACCCCAAAGTACTTGAGTGCCCGAGCACTTAATCCTTGAGTGTCCACAAGCAATTCCCTCCCCAAAGAGTGTGTGTGGAATAGCGTGCTTCCCTGTGCGGTGGGGCCCATTGATGCACGTGTTAACAAGCAAACAAAAGAAAAATTCGTGCGCCTGGTGATCTGTTCCTGAAACCACTCACCGTAAAATGGATTATTAAATAAATCCAAGTGTGATTGAAAAAAAAAAAAAAAAAAAAGGGGGGGGGAATTTTTTTTTTTTAAATAATAAATTGAATGGAAACGAAAATACACCTTGATGATGTGAGTAGTTAAATCCTATGAATACATATACTTTTATACCATTAATAGGTTATGTGACATGAACCATTAGGAGTGAGAGGGGTTAATTGTGGTTATAGCACAAAAAATGGCAGACGGAACCAAAATGATCCAAACACATAAGCAGCTTCCAATGCAAGGTACCCAAACCTTGCTGAATAAGGACAATAAAGCAAACAACCAGGGAAGCGCTATATTAGTTGGGATCAGGCTCAGCAGCCAATTTTATGTATAAACCACATATAAAACAATAGCATAAAATAGCATGAATGAATACACAAAAATATAATATATAAAATGAGTAACACAAGTCTCTGCCAGTTGGAGATTGTCCAGGTGATGTAAGTGCAAGTTAATGCCCCTGTCTGATGTGACAGACTCGGGCAAGAGTGACCTTTGAGAGGTAAAAATCCAGAGTGGTAGCTGGGATGGAAAGCGCTACCAACTGTGCAGGTAATGAAGTGTGTAGAAATGGGAAGGTGCCGTAGGCATCAAATATGGAAAAAGCTCACCCAGACTTCAAACTCTTTGCGCTGGTGGCTCCTTTTGTTTCCTCCTTCACAGCCTCGCTGCAGAAACTCCGCTGCACAGCTCTCCTGGGCTTGCACACCAGGGATGGAACTACTCACAGGGCGCCGGGTTTCCGGGTATGACGTCACGGCCGGACATGACGTCACGGCCGGACGTGACGCACCAACCCTTCCCGGCTGTGCCTGGAGCTGCCGCAGCACACAGGGGCTGAGAGCCGAATTTCACACACCTCACACAGCTTCAAAGTTCCACAGCCTCCGCAGTACACTCTCCAAGGGACTCCACGTTAGACCACCAGGACTGGGGCAATGAGACAGGGATGCACAAGAGCTGCAACCCCTCTAGACTCCTCCTCCTACGCGTTTCAGCACGTGACGTGCTTTCATCAGGGATCATTTCATCCCTGATGAAAGCACGTCACGTGCTGAAACGCGTAGGAGGAGGAGTCTAGAGGGGTTGCAGCTCTTGTGCATCCCTGTCTCATTGCCCCAGTCCTGGTGGTCTAACGTGGAGTCCCTTGGAGAGTGTACTGCGGAGGCTGTGGAACTTTGAAGCTGTGTGAGGTGTGTGAAATTCGGCTCTCAGCCCCTGTGTGCTGCGGCAGCTCCAGGCACAGCCAGGAAGGGTTGGTGCGTCAGGTCCGGCCGTGACGTCATACCCGGAAACCCGGCGCCCTGTGAGTAGTTCCATCCCTGGTGTGCAAGCCCAGGAGAGCTGTGCAGCGGAGTTTCTGCAGCGAGGCTGTGAAGGAGGAAACAAAAGGAGCCACCAGCGCAAAGAGTTTGAAGTCTGGGTGAGCTTTTTCCATATTTGATGCCTACGGCACCTTCCCATTTCTACACACTTCATTACCTGCACAGTTGGTAGCGCTTTCCATCCCAGCTACCACTCTGGATTTTTACCTCTCAAAGGTCACTCTTGCCCGAGTCTGTCACATCAGACAGGGGCATTAACTTGCACTTACATCACCTGGACAATCTCCAACTGGCAGAGACTTGTGTTACTCATTTTATATATTATATTTTTGTGTATTCATTCATGCTATTTTATGCTATTGTTTTATATGTGGTTTATACATAAAATTGGCTGCTGAGCCTGATCCCAACTAATATAGCGCTTCCCTGGTTGTTTTCTTTGATGCACGTGTTAATACCTCCCTGGTCTCAGTCCAGACCAGGACAACCAATAGAACTCCGTTGATCCATGGCGTGGTCCCACGCTGCGATCTGCTGCTCCTCTCCCGGGTGGATCCTTAGGCGGAAGCCTCTGGAGGTGTCTCCCGTTGGAGTGTACCCCTGTAAAAAGTCTTTCTCCAGGAGCCTGGGTATGCTCCTTTGCAACAGGCTGTATTTCTCTTCAGGCAATGTCCTGCAGCATCTCTCTCACTATTACTACAGTGAAACGGTCCCTATCTGAGGCCTTTCCCTACAGCACTCAATGTTCACTGTACTACTGGGACTCAGGGAACTATCTGGGATCTTTGGGGCAATTCTGGCCTAGCCCAAGGGAGCACTGCCCATGAACACTACTTGCACCCTCTGTCCAGATCTTGACTGACCTTTGCACTCCCCGCATGCAATATCTGTCCCTTCCCCTTCCATGTAAAAACAGCCATCCCATTGGTAGTTCTGGGTCACATGATCAGCAGCCCCAGTGGCTGCTGGGTGTTGTAGTCCCTGCATAGCCTTATCATTGCCTCCGAGTGCGCTTAGGGTATTGCGCATGCGCGACACTGTCATGGCCACCGCTGCTTGCGTCTGCGCATGCGCAAAGCAGGAAGGCCCTGCACTGTCACTTCGCATCTGCGCGAACCATCGCGCATGTGTGTGCACACAAACATGGCAGCACCCTGCGGAGGGAGCCACCGGCGAGCACATCACCCCTCCCCGCAACATTGCCCTGGAATCGGAGGTAAGAGGTGGGGAACAGGAGAGCGAAGGACCAGAGGGGACACCTGGCTACAGGTATGAAAGGTGAAGATGGCAGAGGGAGCCCACAACTACCTGCTGATTGCCACTGTCTTCCTTGATTGGGGCTTGGGCATCTGGGATGTCCGGGTTCTTCCAGGGTTCAACACCAATATCTTGTTGGCAGCGACATTGTCAGACTTGTCTGCAGCTATGCAGAGGACAGGGTGGCCCAATTGCAGCAGTGACCCGCAGCCAGAGTCAAGGTTTTGCTAGTGTAGAGGCTACTTTCGTTCTGGACCCCAATTCTGAATTCATCGCTCCCAGGACCCTGAAGCTTACACCACTGGATTTCCCAGGGAAGGCCAGTGAGGTAAGCCAAGTAGAGCCCGACATGACAGACAACCCACATGTATTGTATTGTCTCAAACGTTAAAGTCTTACACAGTCAAGGATAGGTAGGCTGTGGAGAGCGCATTCTACAAAATCCATGGAAACATTCAGGGCAGTGAAGGCTCCAGCTACTCCAGTAGTTATGAAGGGTGGCAATATGGACTTCCATTAATAAATTCATAAAGTATTTGCAACTGGATGTTCAGGTTTCAGCAGGGTCCATCCATCATAGTGCACACCAATTTCCAGCCCTGTCATTTGCATGTATTAAACTTGTCTGCTTATATATTTCATCTTAAGAGCCACAAAACTTCAGCTTAAGATTTGTGGCTATTCATACAGGACTACCTACAGGTGAAAAAAAGTTTCTGTCATACTGTATCTAAGCTGGGGGTGAATAACCCGTTGGTGCACACCACCATGGAGTACCCAGGAAAAGAAAATTACTGCAAGGGAAAAACTATTTTCTCTTATCGGTAATATCAAGTCTAAGAGCCTCACCTGTATCACTATAGATGAAATCAGTGGATTGTAGATCCCTGTACACTCGTGGCGGTCTGGATTTGTATGTATTGTGGCATCAAAAAGGTGGACCTGAAAAGAAAGATGTTCCTCCTAACCAGGGATAAAACTCATTGTTCCTGGTATGACTCCATGTTTCAAGGATTCAGCTGTAGTGACAGCACAGACCACACCATATCCCACATTAATACACCAGAGGAAACAATGAAGTCTGGTTTGGTTCCTTCTGGTTGGATGTAATTTTGGGTACCAATACTGCCATTGAATGCTTTGGAAACTGATAATTTTAGGTGTTCGACTAGAGCAGTGTTTCCCAACTTCAGTCCTCAGGGAACCCCAACAGGTCAGGTCTTAAGAATATCCCTGCTCCAGCACAGGTGGCTCAGTCAAAATGACTGAGCCACCAATTGAAATACCTGTGCTGGAGCAGGGATATCGTTAAGACCTGACCTGTTGGGGTTCCCTGAGGACTGGAGTTGGGAAACACTGAACTAGCGGATCTATAATATCTTAAAATAAATACTGATATGATATAATTTAAGTTGCTTTGCAAATTCCAAGTGACCATAACAAGATAAATTGAAATGTAAATCAGATCAGTGTGTGACGGTAGGGGCAATGTGACCAACATATTAAAGAGTAAGCCAAGCTATTGTTCCCACCAGTCAAGATGGATGCCTAGTTCCTGGCATATTGTACCATTTTATTGTGACGAAAATGCAGACCAGTAAATTTTTATGGGCCGTGTAAAATTAATTCCCCTTGTGTAATGTGATGCTGTATTTCTATGTTGCCTTTGTGAGCTGGGGTGGCAATTCACTTAGCCAGCTAGCAATGGAATCTGGGTCTGCTACTTTAATGTGGGTGGGTGAAGTGCGTGGGACACTATAGGAGTGGGGAGAGGTGTTTACTCAGGTCTGGGGAACTGGGACTCCACAAGCAGAGCTATTGTTCCTCCCAAATTCTGAGGCACATACCTCTGCAGGATATCAGGCCGACACTGGAAACCATTGCTGGGTTTTGGCCACACCAGCACCATTCCCATTGGTCGGTTCAAATTTTCTACTCCCCTTAAGCACGCCCTATGTGCTGTCGTAGAAGCACTGTCCCCACCCATGGCCCAAATTGGTCCATCACTGGCGAGCGCTTACTCTGGGATTGGTTGGCACGTACCAACTGTGCTGATTGGTCAGCCCCAGTTCTCCATGCTTTTAAATGGAGATTAGGAAAGTATGTAAAGGCCAGCCAATCTCCATTACACAGACTAACTTGGTTTTGGCTAGTTGGTGTATTTGAGATTTTTTGTCGTTCGAGTAGACAAGCAGGAACTTTGAATCTGCTATTCTGTAAATAACATCCCAGTGGTATCAAGGTACCCAAGACCCATGGAGTATGGAAGTTATCCTTGATAAGCCTACAAGGCACTGAGCGAGCTTGGATTGCCCCTGTATTCCCGAGTTTGAACACATAGCCTCGTACCGTGTTGCTCCTGTTGGCTCCGTCCAAAATAAACTTTTTATTTAACTCCTCTGTTCTGTCTGGTGATTGTGATCCCGTATAATTGTCCTGGTCTCCCGTGACAGTGAAACCATACATTTCACAGCCGCTCCACAGTGCAACATACACGCACACACAGTTAGGTCACTTTTTGATGTGGGACCTAAACGTGAGAAACAGAATCCAAGACACTTTGTGATCTTCCAACATATGTTTTTCTGCACCACCAGTTTGACGTAGAGTTGCACACCTGTGAAGGCTTAGCTTGACATGCCAGTGTGTAGTCAAACCACCAGTGGCCTCCGGATCCAGGGTTAACTTTGTAATATTAGACTGGAGGATGAAGCAAATCCAAAGCTGGAACAAAATAAAAACCAAGACCAAAAATGCATACGAGATTTTATTATTTCATTATTCTCCAAGTACCTTTTAAAAGATGTGATTTACAAGACAGCATTTGTGTGAAATTGATCAGAGATACAGGTGTTTTATATAGGCTGCTGAGCTCTTTGATTTTTTTTAAAAAAAATTAACTTTTTTTTTATTATTATTTTTATGAAAATGTACATATTTACAAAGAAATGTACCCCTTTAGAAAAAAAGATAAGTGTGAAAAACAAATGGACATAAAAAAAAAAAGAAAAAAAAAAAAAGAGGAGGTTCCCTGGATGACAGCAACATTTTCTGTTAAAGTCCTTTTGGATAACTACATTAAAGGCACTCTGTGACAAACATATATATGCAATAAAACAGTAACACTCACTTTCACGAAAAAGGCTCTGTGGTGTTGCTTTTTATCAGAAAGACACAGGATAGTATCACGTACCACAACCAAATATGATCAATTTAAAGAGATTAATGTGATGTTCCCACACTACGTTGTCTGATATCCAGTTTACGGGTTTGTATATAAATATTATTTGTTAACAGAGGTCTGTTGAAGATATTCAGACAAGTTTAACATCAGACTATTAATTCTTATTTGAAAAGTTTACCATTTGTTTTACTGATCTGGACTTCCCAAAAAGTTCAGTATTATGAATACAAAAAATAAATCCTTAAAGAAACGCATACAAATACATTTTCTGTGTGCAGAAGAGCTAAAATTGTACTATAAGTACAGTACAAGTTGGTAAAACACTAGTTGCTTGCAGGTGCCAGTGGTTTAAATGAGAGCTGAATGGCAACCCTTCAGTGTGACAATTGCCTGCACTTGCAGGCAGCGCTGTAGCTTTTGACCGACTTCCAGATTAGGCATTAAAACCACTATATTTCTGTAATTCTGTTTACTACTATGAATCTTAAAAATTCTACATACACCAAATGTAAATATGAAAAAAGGAAACACTTTGCATTTACACAACAGAACAAATTCTATGGCATGATGCCACAAAAATATATTATTTATGTAAATCAAACATTTAAAACAAATGCAGGAAAAACACTTTACAAAAATTGGTTACAAGTCTTACAAGGGATCTCATGAACAAAAGTTATATTAAGAATAATTTGCAACAGTCTCAGCAGGTAAAACTGCAATTTGAAACATTCCAGGGAAACAACTGAACACATTTATGTTTTAAATAAAAATACAAGCAATATATACATTACCATTTGTAATTTGATATAAAGATTTCCCATTCTTGTTTCTGAATAAACCCTAAAGCAGCACTCGCACTAGGGCATCGCTATGCTAGCGCTTGCAAACTGCCCACTGAAAACTTTCCTACCATTTAACACTGAAGACCCCTCTTTTTTTTTCTTTCAAAAACAATAAAAAAAAACATACTCCAAACTGCTAGTGGCAAATAATAGGGAACATGCAATATATATTAATATATTAGAATGCATAATATACAGAAAATCCAATGAGGCAGTTCTGAAAATTAACAATGATGGTATGTTTTAATTACCTCAAATATTTAACATCAATATTTCCATGAAATAGCTGGATGATTCAACAATAAAAGCTGATGTTCAATATGCTGCAAAATCATTATTGTGTTGTTAAAAGGTTGAGTGACACTAACTTGAATAAATGTACTACTTTACTAATAGGGTATTAACAATCTTATAACATACTGAATCTTGGCCAAGGTATTTAATTCTGATGGTAAATGCAAAGTAATGGCGATTTGTTTAAAAATGTCATTTTGGGGCAGGGAAAGTGTGACTTGCTTTAGAAGGGAAAGAAAACATTGCAGAAGGGCCATGTTTGAAAGTTCTCTGTACAACAAAAAAACTTGGCACATAGAAAAAAAGTATCACAAAGGAGAATCACAAATCTCTACTTTTAAACTTCGCCTTCGTTAATAATTTTAAAAGCCCAAATACAACTTTTGATAATATTAATGTGTGAGTTATCTAGAAAGTACCAAAAATGGTTGAATTTCTACTAAAGTTACAGGTCCTGTGACATTCAGTGAACATCACTAGGGCACATTAAAAGTTAAAAGAGTACTGTATCTGACTCATGTGAAGGCAATAACCATAAACAGGACCAGTATCATAGATACTGCTTTTGTTGTAAATAATTTTGGGTGAGAAACGTTATTGATATATAAGCCATGGTCTCTAATGCAAGTTAAACAACTAACTGATACTTGCTCTAACTAGCAAGGCACTTTTCAACCTAGTCTTCTTAAAATGTGTATGGAAGTTCTGTATTGCTCTTTAAACACTAGATTCCCTAATTTCAAAAAGTCACTAATGAAAAAGCACAGGAAGTGAGTGGTGAATTTCCCATTTAAAAAACGACATATTGCTGTAAGATTATAGGAAGTGCAGATGACCTTTTATTTAAAAAAATAAAATAAAGATAGGTGTGTTTTTAAGTAGCTCTCCTGTCTGCATTAAACTGCAATTTCTCACAATAATCCTGAATGACCAATAGTTTACTGCATTTAAAGTATTTCTTTTTAGTTCAAACAAATTGTCAGTACTGTAGGTGCACCAGTCACCTAAATATTTTCTCCAGTTTAAAACAGTCACACCAAAGTGATTATTTGACATGGAATATATAAAAAATTAGGACACCAGAACCCAAAATGCTACTCTGTCATACAACTCTATTTATATTTAGCTCTCTTTAAATTCTTCTGAAAGTTCTATGCTAAAATGCCAATGTTTATAGTGCTTTGTTTTGTGAACAAACCATTCAAGTATTGCATGTATCACAAAAAAAAAAAAAAAAAAAAAAAAAAACATATTTCACACTGTGCATGGTGTTCCTTCATTTTGATATTGTCTCATAAATAGATGATTTCTCCAATTTAAGAATCTGATTCTGAAATAAAACAATTATAGTAAACAATCATAGATAATCTATATGAATAAAATGCTCTGTTACAGCAGTTATGCAATATGTTCTAACACCAGTTAACAGTTAACCACAGAAACAAGTAAAATCTGCAAACCTGTACATTACAAGACAGATATGTGATATATGATGCATCCCAATCAAAGAAACAAACATTTTGGAGGGAAATTTAAACAGTTGAACGGTATTGGGCAATAACAAATGAATAGTTTAAAGAACACACGCAACAGTAAATAGGTTGCATATTTGTGTTTTAGATGTTCTTATCCAAAGGGCCAATAAAAAAATAAGACCATTCATGTGAGGTCATGCAGCTTCAAAATAATAAATATCTAGGAGCTATACATTTTACAATTCCCTACAAATATAGTTTAAGATGCCCTTGTTATTGCTAGAAAATATTTGTCTTTTATTTTAAATTAATTAAAAGCAGAGGTTTAGATGTTGGACATTTCAGCACTGACTGATTTAACCCTAAATGATGTAATGCAGACTTCAGCACACTTCTTTACTTTATTTAGCCGATTGTAAGACTGTACAGACATTACAAGTTAAGCAGCTTATTAGTGATGAGTCATTAAAACTGGTTTGTCCCTAGGCAATTTAAATATTTATCTAGTTAATCAGTCATGATGTTCTAAGGGATGACTGCATCAGAGTTAAAAATGTACAGACACTATGGTTTGTTCACAGACTAAATGGTATTTGTATAGCCCTTAAATCAAATAAAACAAGGAAACCTGTACAGTGTACCCCCGCTTCAGCGTAGAATAGCGACACTTAGGACATACTCAATGAAAGAAATTAAAGTGTGGTTAAAGTTTTAACTTCACGAAATACAGTATAATTGACTTTACAGATGGCTGATGCATTTGGTGACCTCAGCAACTTAGTGTTGAAATTTACATAAGAGCACTGTTACATTGGAAATATCTTCCCGTTTTATTACAATGTATCAAAAATATTCAGCTTTCTGAAACAAGGTCCTATTAAATCTCTAATTCAACTGTACACTGCTACATTACATTTACCACGCCGAGTGTGGAATCTCCATTGGCAGGTTCTGTTGACTAAACACTCAGCAGTTAGTTTGGCAAGAGTCCTTTCCATTGTGAACAACTCGTCAAAAACATGCGTTTCCAAGAATTACAGCATGCCCCACTGTTGACAGAGCATCAATCGTGAAGTTAAGGTAAAGACCATTGTTTTTAGCACATCTTTAATCTTTTAAAGTCTCTTCCTTACTTCTTTCATGACTTCCTCTTATTTCCAGAAAACTCCAGATGTCTACCCTAGTCGATTTTTTCCACTTTCCCAATGATTTTCTCCTCATAAATGGGCAAAATAGTATCATCCTCTCGCACCTCTTCAAATACCACTCCACAGTCAAATTCATCACTTACTTTCTTGAAGTAATATCTATAGAAGAGAAAAGAAATTACATTGATGAATGGAATATATATTTTTTTAAATCCGTGCATGTCAAATTATTCCAAATATTTTTAACATTTACAGCAACTCACTACTGCTGATTCCCCCCCCCCCATTATATAGAATCCCAAAATGTTACACATTGATAATACAAGATATTAAAATACACAATGTTTTTACCATAATCAAACAAGTACTCTGCCAAAAATAAAATAAAAACAATATTTGGGCACACTTTTCTGTATATTTCTCATATAATGCTTTCTAAGAAGCGTATCCTTCTGCTGGCATTATCTTAAAAATACCATTACAAATTTTTCTACAGTGTCACACTCCCATAATTTTGCTTTAGGACAGGACTAATTTCTCGTCTACATGTATAGTTTGGATTGCAATTTATCAGGTCTGTAGCTAAAACGATGTACAATAGTTATTTTATGACTTTAGCACAATTTTACTGGATTGCTAATATACTGTAAAGAACATACATTGGCATTATTCAAGAAAAAAACAGTACCATTAAACAATAATGCATAAATAGACAATAGATATATTATTTTAACATGTATTATTACCTGTAATTTCCTTTCTTAGTAAGCAATTCCTTGAATTGTCCAAGAGTAACTACACGACCTTTAACCATTGTTCTGTAGGGTATTGGTTCTCCACAGAAGTAGTAAGCCACTACAATGTTGTCACAGGGTGATGGAGCACCACTTCCAGATTTTTTCTGCGGCTTTAACCTATCACGGACAGAGGAAGAATGTCCCCCTTTAATTAAATGTGAACATAACTGAACAAACAAAAGGTTATATTAGAGAGAATAAAATGCACATTGATGTACACACACTTTATATTGCTTTAAAAGTTTTTTATCTTTAATTTGGTAATTTCAATTCAATACTTGTGTTAGAATACAACAACAATACTGAGAATTCTATTAAGTACTAGATCCAATTACAGCAGCAAATAATAATCCAAGTAGAATAGCTACAATTCAACTTTAGCATGGTTTTGTTTACTATAATGTCAAAGACTTCACATTTTTGGCTGAAAACAACTTTTCTACACCAGCGCTACATAGGCTACTGTACAGGCTGAAGAATGGTAATGTATACAAGAGAAAAGAAAACCTAGTGTATCAGCACTCTATCATAACTGGATGTATAATGATATTATTTAAAATACTTTATTGATAAACAATGAATAAAAAAGGGGGTTTAAAATAAAATATATATCAAACAGCACTTGACTGTGATCTTTGGTAACATAACTATAAGTAGTTAAGTTGATTGTACATATGGAGATCCTTGATAAGATATTCAGGATCTGGTGCTATACATATAGCTGCCTACAGATATAGGAATGGGGCCGTAGTGGGACCACTATGTAGATAAAGTCTCGTCCCAATATTTATTTATTTATAAAATATTTTTACCAGGAAGTAATACATTGAGAGTTACCTCTCGTTTTCAAGTCATCGGCTTGGTGACTGGAAAGAAATGCTTACCAAGACACCGGTGTAACAACAGGTAAACTCGGCTGATTCCCAAAGCAGGAGGCAAGTGTCGTGCGGTAAGCATTTCTTTCCAGTCACCAAGCCGATCTCAGAACTACTCCTATTACGTTTATCATGCACTGCATGCGGTACCCAAGTATTGCTTATTATGCACTGCATGCAGTACTCACGTATTGCGGAGGTTCTCTCTAGTGCTTCGCTTATGCCAATTACTATCTTTTTATTTTTAGCCTCCCGGTGTTCACACTGCACTCATTTGCCCCAATCATCCTCTTTGTGAGGGCTGTGAGGGTTCATGGTACACACCTTTCACGCCCCATTTGGAGATATAGGATTAGTTGCTTATACCATCTCTGAGGATGTATCACTACCCCCTGCATTAGTCCAACAGCCGAGCCACATTATACATCAACACATTTTATATGTTGGCACTATATGCATGAATACCCTATTGAGGGTGTCTACACTAGTTATTCTATTGTGCATACTCTGTCATTAATTTTGGCTAAACGGCGCAAGGGGCGGTATTCTATTTACTGTCCCCTCTAGTGTTACCCTCACAGATTGATATCTCGCCAAGCAGTATGACCGAGGTTACCCTCCAGCCTATTATTAACCTTACAATACAGGTAGCTACACACATCAGATCTATCTCCGCATTCAATGCCCAGATTTATTAACACATATATACTATTTAAAGTCTACAATTTACAGCGCGTCTATGAGTATATGCTCTGATACATCTATATTGGGACGAGACTTTATCTACATAGTGGTCCCACTACTGCCCCATTCCTATATCTGTAGGCAGCTATATGTATAGCACCAGATCCTGAATATCTATCAAGGATCTCCATATGTACAATCAACTTAACTACTTATAGTTATGTTACCAAAGATCACAGTCACGTGCTGTTTGATATATATTTTATTTTAAACCCCCTTTTTTATTCATTGTTTATCAATAAAGTATTTTAAATAATAGCATTATACATCCAGTTATGATAGAGTGCTGATACACTAGGTTTTCTTTTCTCTTGTATACATCAATGTCCCTACCTAGTTAGCACCTCAACGTGGTTCACTACTCAGCTGTGCGGGTGTTCTCTTTATGTGTAGCTATTCTCATTTGGGTTGTCTTGACCCATTATCACACCCAGCGTGCTACTACATCATTTACATCATTTGCACACTATGTCTGGTTTCTTATCCAACCAATCTGACTTTAATGAATGGCAGTTGGAGGCTGAACAAATGTTCTCATCAGATTATGTAGCTACAGAATCTACATCCGCACCCAACATCAGCGATTTCTTTAGGGAATTGGATAAAACATACAAATTACAGAGGAAAACATGGTGGGAGATATTTAGTTTCGAAAAATACCTTAAGGCAGAATTTATCCCCAGGGGTCTTAGGGTGAACATTGCACCAGCAAACGATATTACAGACGAAGACTTCACTAGATCTTGGGAATTAGTACTTAACCAGTGCTCCACTATGTTAATGGAACTCCTGGTTACTTACCAGAAAGAAAAATTAGCACAAGTTAACACTGACCTTGATATTTTACGGGCAAAAGTGGAAGTTTGGAAGACCAATGACAAATTTGTTGAGTTAGAAGGATGACTAAAGAGTAATATAGATAAATTCACGGGGGACCTGAAGGAGCGCAAACATAAGAAATTCCAGAGAGACACTGAAGATTACCAGACAGGCAAGATCTACAGATATAAATTTGCTTCAAAAGATCGCAAACAACAGACTAAACCCAAATCTAATACCCAGGAGTCCTCTATAGAGTGGGAGATATCCGAGAGTGAGTAGGAGAGACCTACCACCTCAGAAAGCAACACACCTGGACCCAGAACCTCTATTGCCCATTACCTTCCTCAGGTCTATTTTTTAGAGCAGAGACAACCCAAAGAGGGCAGGAAAAAAGAAAAAGAAAAGCAAGGAGAGGGAAAGGTATGGGCTCTAAGAAGCGGGAACACAAACACCTCCAAAAACAAAAACACGAGAGGCTACTAGGGCTATTATAATGTGACGAGCTTCAAATTATAAACCTCTCGGATAAAACCCTCAATGAGAACCATATAAAAGTCTTGAAACGTGGTCTATCCTTTTCACCGTCCAATAATCTGAACATATTTGAATGGGTCAAGGATGTCAATTTATTTGCTCGCAAACTCAAACTACACAAAATGTACAGATCTAGAGATAGAAGAACAGCGATCCGTGAAGGTGTTCCTATACCTGACGCAAGTGAAACTGAAGCCCTGGAGGACCTCATAGCCCTACCGGCCGAATCTGAAAGGCCACCGGGTGAGGGGCCCTTCACTGATCTCAGGCCTAAGTCAAAGTTTATGCCCTATGGGGAACAATATGCCCATATCGATACTTTTGTCAACTTGGTCACTAAGGACCTTGAATCCCTCCCGAAGACTAAACAACTTGATAACCTGAGCATAGGTGAAAAACTAGTCCTTAAAGAATTAGCAGACGAGAAAGATATTGTCATTAAACCATCCGACAAGGGTGGTAATTTGGTAATCTTAAGATCCAAGGACTATGAGAAGGAAAACATGAGGATTCTGTCTGACCGGGCCTGCTCCGAGATTCTGGAGACAGACCCAACCTTGAAGTTCAACAAGGAATTGACTAATATTCTCAACAAAGGTCTGACCTCAAAACTCATTTCTGAAAAAGAATATAATTACATCTTGGTCCGTACACCCAAAACCGCCACTTTTTATAGCCTTCCAAAGGTCCACACGAATAAAACACCACCCCCAGGTAGACCAATAGTCTCTGGGATTGGTAACTTGACGGAAAAAGCAAGTTCATACATGGACAAGATCTTGAGACCATTTGTCACCACCCTGCCCTCATTCATCAAGGACACAAAAGATGTCCTCACAAAGCTAGATGGCATCTCAGTGGCAGATGACTGTATTCTAGTTACCCTTGATGTGGAGGGACAATACTCTAGTATTAGGCATGACCAGGGAATACGGGCGGTCAACCACTTCTTTAGCACACGCAGCCAGTATCATCAAAATCATAACAGTTTTACGGTGGAGTTACTACAATTTGTTCTACAAAGGAATTACTTTTGGTTTAACCAAACCATCTATCACCAGATACAGGATACAGCCACGGGCACAAAATGTGCCCCGACATACGCTAACCTGTATCTGGGATGGTGGGAATCAACAGTGGTATTCTCAGAGGAACTCGAACACTTCACCACTTTTGTGGAAATATGGCTGCGCTTCATTGATGATGTGCTAATAGTGTGGCGAGGGTCTGAGGCTATGCTCAAACAATTTATAGAGATCCTCAATACTAATGAACTTAACCTACGCTTGACCCTTGAATACAGCTCTGAACAAATCTGCTTCCTTGATTTACTGATTTCAAAGGACAACAATGGCCTTCTAGAAACAACAATTTATCCTAAGAATACAGTTACCAACAGTATTCTTTTGGCTAGCAGTCATCATCCCAGATCCCTGATTAAAGGAATACCGGTTGGACAATTTCTCCGACCTAGAAGAAACTGCAGCAACGATAAAGATTTTGAAGAAAAAGCCAGGGACATGAAGAACCGTTTCACAGCAAGGGGATATAGCCAAAAAACAATAAAAAGGGCCTACAAGTGGGCAAAACACCAAGCCAGATCTGAACTGGTCAAAGACAAAGTCATACAACCAGAACAGAGAACAGTAAGATTCATAGGCACCTTCAATAAACAATGGAAGGTGGCTAGGGAAGTCTTACACAAACACTGGCACATTTTAAGAGCTGACGAAGACCTATGTGATTCCATACCTCCCTATCCAGCCATGGTCAGTATACGGGCCAAAAATCTAAGGGACCATCTGGTCCACAGCTAATTTAAATAAATTTATTTTGGAATAAATTTAAATAAAGGGGCTGAAAACAAAACCCTCATTGAGTCCAGATGGGCTCAATGTTCCCAGAGTGTATATCCACTTAGACTCAATCTTGAGTTGTTCAGTATCCCAGTCCCCCCGTCTGATTCCTGGAGAGAATTGATCTATTCCCACAAACGATATTGCCTTCAGATCTCCCTGTTGACATCTATTTGCATGATTAGCAACAGGGGTATCCAATTTGTTGCGAATAGATTCCACATGTTCCAGAATTCGGGTTTTGAATAGACGGCGTGTTTTGCCCACATATTTTTTTTCCACATTTACAGGTTCCCATGTAAATCACTCCTGTGGTATTGCAGTTTATGAATTTGCGTATATTGAAATGTTTTGAGTTGTCATGGTTACTGAAGGTTTTGGATACAGATGTATTGGCAGGCTTTACATCTTTGTGGATGATAGTGAAAAAAAGGCGCTAACAACTTAAAATAGAAGTGTCATAAAGTGCAAGTTAATAGTGCAATATACAATATGTGCTCAAAATAATAATATATCCCTGCTCAAACCCTCTGGTGGAACCTGTATCCCGGGTCCCAAGTAGAATGATATATTTCAGACAATCCAGGAGGAGCATGTATAGGGAAAAGGAAACAAAACAGTGCAAATATAAGTGCAGACGTTGAGATTAAGTGATTAGCTGAATGATGAAATCTTGGCTCTAATGGTCTATCAACTCACAAGATGTTAGTGGTATATGCGCAATTGGCAGATAGGGCTGCCACCCCAGGTGGATGCTGTATACTGTGGGATTCCCTCCAGGCTCATCTAATCAGTGTGGTAATGATACATATGGAGGAGAAAAACAGCACTACATAGCGCGATCTGTCTTGTATTAAACTTTATAAAAAATAGACATATGTGCTAGTATAAAAATCGCATTTATCACATAAAAGTGAATCAAGTGGGTGTTCCGCCGCTCTCACCACCTCCTCTCTGGCTCTGGATCTCCTTCGTCTGCAACTTGGGATTCCAAACTCCGTGTGTCCTCAGGTGCGTGTGACGTCACTGCTCAGTGGATGGTGCAGCTACGGATCCCTCACTAGTCCAAAACACCACTCAACGCTTCCTGACGAAGCCATATACAGCTTTCAAGGGCTGGGCGAAACGCGTTGAGTGGTGTTTTGGACTAGTGAGGGATCCGTAGCTGCACCATCCACTGAGCAGTGACGTCACACGCACCTGAGGACACACGGAGTTTGGAATCCCAAGTTGCAGACGAAGGAGATCCAGAGCCAGAGAGGAGGTGGTGAGAGCGGCGGAACATCCACTTGATTCACTTTTATGTGATAAATGCGATTTTTATAGTGCACATTTTATATGTCTATTTTTTTATAAAGTTTAATACAAGACAGATCGCGCTATGTAGTGCTGTTTTTCTCCTCCATATATATCATTACCACACTGATGAGACGAGCCTGGAGGGAATCCCACAGTATACAGCATCCACCTGGGGTGGCAGCCCTATCTGCCAATTGCGCATATACCACTAACATCTTGTGAGTTGATAGACCATTAGAGCCAAGATTTCATCATTCAGCCAATCACTTAATCTCAACGTCTGCACTTATATTTGCACTGTTTTGTTTCCTTTTCCCTATACATGATCCTCCTGGATTGTCTGCAATATATCATTCTACTTGGGACCCGGGAAACAGGTTCCACCAGAGGGTTTGAGCAGGGATATATTATTATTTTGAGCACATATTGTATATTGCACTATTAACTTGCACTTTATGACACTTATATTTTAAGTTGTTAGCGCCTTTTTTTCACTATCATCCACAAAGATGTAAAGCCTGCCAATACATCTGTATCCAAAACCTTCAGTAACCATGACAACTCAAAACATTTCAATATACGCAAATTCATAAACTGCAATACCACAGGAGTGATTTACATGGGAACCTGTAAATGTGGAAAAAAATATGTGGGCAAAACACGCCGTCTATTCAAAACCCGAATTCTGGAACATGTGGGATCTATTCGCAACAAATTGGATACCCCTGTTGCTAATCATGCAAATAGATGTCAACAGGGAGATCTGAAGGCAATATCGTTTGTGGGAATAGATCAATTCTCTCCAGGAATCAGACGGGGGAACTGGGATACTGAACAACTCAAGATTGAGTCTAAGTGGATATACACTCTGGGAACATTGAGCCCATCTGGACTCAATGAGGGTTTTGTTTTCAGCCCCTTTATTTAAATTTATTCCAAAATAAATTTATTTAAATTTGTTCCCCGCAAAGGCTATTTTGCTTTCAAGAACCCTTCATTTATTACATAAATTATCTGTACAGCATTTCAGTCAGCCTCCAATGTGCCTTGAACTCACAACAAAATCAATTATAACAAATGACAACACATAGATCATTAGTGTGCAATTTATTTATTATCATGGAAGATATTGTATCATCCTGGTATATCCTTTAAATCTAGCTATACCACCATTATTAATACAGTGACTAACCATCACTGACATCAATTAATATTAAATATTAATATTACACTTACCCCACATTTTGTGAGCATCCACAACAGTAATGTCTCACATGTATATTGATCACTTTTAGCCATAGATACCCAGCCCTTTAATGCTTTGCCAACTGACATATACAGCCTGCAATTCATTAGGGGCTTTTGGGTCTGGCTATCCGGCTAAGGCCCCGCTCCCAGAGCCAGCGCGCCCGCACTGCAGACAGGCGGGGCGCTGACATACACAGACCGCGATATGCGGTCTGTAGGGAGCGGGTGGGAGTGGGAGGTTTGAGCGGGAGGGGGGCGTGGCTTGAGCGGAGGGACCCGCTACTCTCCCCCCCCCTCCACGGCTCGGGCTGCTGATTGAAGGTAAGTAAAGCAACACACACACATACACACAGACAGGCACAGGCACATACACACAGACAGGCACACACACACGCAGGCACTCATACACACACACACAGAGAGAGGCAGGCACTCACGCACTCAGGCACACACATAGACACACAGACAGGCACGCACGCTGCTTTCCCCCCACACTCCTCCCCGCTCCCCGAGGCCCTCTTCCTCCCGAAGCCTCCCCTCCCCAATTGGCTTACAGCCACACCACGTGACGCGTCAACGCTATGGATCAACATTCTCTTGTATCCCATAGCGGCTGACGCGCCACAGCGTGTAGTAAGCTGTACAGCCTGGGGGGACCGGGACCGGCTCCGCGGGATTCCCCTGCTGGTGGGGAACTCGCGTGTGGCCGCCCGTGCCGCCGGGCGCACCGGGTCCCAGGCCTTAGTTGCCATTATTATCAGACCACTATACTGCACACTCAGGCTAACAGTATATCTAGGGGCTTTATATCTCCTGAAATAGTCTGGTTGCTGTGTTATACTTACCTGCTTACTCCTTCACCCTGCTGATTAAGGGGTGAGGGGTTCACGTGGGTTACGGGTCTATATTGACCTTACCGCATGGCACTTGCCTCGGGATTGGGGATCCACTCGTATCAGCTGTCACATACCGGCAATTAAGCAACATTCTTCGGCTGAAGTCACTGCTCGTTTAACGTTACTACTATAACTGGAGCCTGTATTGAATATTTACGAATAACATGGTGGTCCCATCAGGACAAACTACTATACATGACAGCACACTCAGGCTGATATCTATATCTCCCAAAGTGTTTAGGTGGTGTTCGTGGATTGCGGGTCTATACTGACCGCACCGCACGACACTTGCCTCCTGCTTTGGGAATCAGCCGGGTTTACCTGTTGTTACACCGGTGTCTTGGTAAGCATTTCTTTCCAGTCACCAAGCCGATCTCAGAACTACTCCTATTACGTTTATCATGCACTGCATGCGGTACCCAAGTATTGCTTATTATGCACTGCATGCAGTACTCACGTATTGCGGAGGTTCTCTCTAGTGCTTCGCTTATGCCAATTACTATCTTTTTATTTTTAGCCTCCCAGTGTTCACACTGCACTCATTTTCCCCAATCATCCTTTTTGTGAGGGCTGTGAGGGTTCATGGTACACACCTATCACTCCCCATTTGGAAATATAGGATTAGTTGCTTATACCATCTCTGATGATGTATCACTAACCCCCACATTAGTCCAACAGCCGAGCCACATTATACATCAACACATTTTATATGTTGGCACTATATGCATGAATACCCTATTGAGGGTGTCTACACTAGTTATTCTATTGTGCATACTCTGTCATTAATTTTGGCTAAACGGCGCAAGGGGCGGTATTCTATTTACTGTCCCCTCTAGTGTTACCCTCACAGATTGATATCTCGCCAAGCAGTATGACCGAGGTTACCCTCCAGCCTATTATTAACCTTACAATACAGGTAGCTACACACATCAGATCTACCTCCGCATTCAATGCCTAGATTTATTAACACATATAATAATATCATTACACATCCAGTTATGATAGAGTGCTGATACACTAGGTTTTCTTTTCTCTTGTATACATCAATGTCCCTACCTAGTTAGCACCTCAACGTGGTTCACTACTCAGCTGTGCGGGTGTTCTCTTTATGTGTAGCTGAAGAATGGAAATCTAATAAAGGTGGAAGTCTGAGAATAAAAAAAAAAAAAACCATCCCGAGAAATTCAATAGTAGGGAAACTACTTGAAGATTTAATACGGGACAATATTCAGGAACACCTAATGGAAAACAAAATTATTACTAATAGTCAGCATAGATTTATGACGGATAGATCATGCCAAACTAACCTTATTTGTTTCTTTGAGGAGGTAAGAAGGAATTAAGACCAGGGTAATGCAGTTGATGTGCTCTACTTAGATTTTGCAAAAGCTTTTGATACGGTTTCACACAAGAGGTTGGTGTACAAAATAAAGAAAATTGGACTCAGTAATAATATGTGCACCTGGATTGAAAACTGGTTAAAGGACAGACAACAGAGGGTTGTCATAAATGGAACTTTTTCAGGTTGGGCTAAAGTCGTGAGTGGAGTACCTCAGGGATTGGTACTTGGACCCCTGCTTTTTAACTCGTTTATTAATTACCTTGATGTTGGGATCGACAGCAAAGTCTCCATCTTTGCTGATGATACTAAATTGTGTAAGGTAATAGAATCAGAGCAGGATGTAATTTCTCTTCAGAAGGACTTGGAGAGACTGGAAACGTGGGCAGGTAAATGGCAGATGAGGTTTAATACAGATAAATGTAAGGTTATGCATTTGGGATGCAAGATAAAAAGGCGACTTACAAATTAAATGGAGATATATTGGTGGAATACTTGATGGAGAAGGATTTAGGAGTGCTTGTAGACAGCAGGCTTAGCAATAGTGCCCAATGTCATGCAGTAGCTGCAAAGGCAAACAAGATCTTATCTTGCGTCAAACAGACAATGGATGGAAGGGAAGTAAACATAATTATGCCCCTTTACAAAGCATTAGTAAGACCACACCTTGAATATGGAGTACAATTTTGGGCACCAATCCTAAGAAAATACATTATGGAACTAGAGAGAGTGCAGAGAAGAGCCACCAAATTAATAAAGGGGATGTACAATCTAACTTATGAGGAGAGGCTAGCTAGATTAGATTTATTTACACTAGAAAAGAGGCATCTAAGAGGGGATATTATAACTATATACAAATATATTTGGGGACAGTACAAGGAGCTTTCAAAAAGAACTATTCATCCCACGAGCAGTACAAAGGACTCGGGCCATCCCTTAAGGTTGGAGGAAAGGAGATTTCACCAGCAACAAAGGAAATGGTTCTTTACAGTAAGGACAGTTAAAATGTGGAATTCATTACCCATGGAGACTGTGATGGCAGATATAATAGATTTGTTTAAAAAAAGGTTGGACATCCTTTTAGAAAGGAAAGGTATAGAGGGATGTACCAAATAAGCAAACACGGGAAGGATGTTGATTCAAGGAGAAATCTGATGCCATTATTTGGATTCAGGAAGGAATGTATTTTTCCCCTTATGAGACATCATTGGAAGATGATTCACTGGGGTTGTGTGTCTGCCTTCCTCTCTATCAAAATGCTATAAATAGAAATACAGGATAAGTATCTGTCATCTAAATTTAGCATAGGTTGAACTTGATGGACATAGGTCTTTTTTCAACCTCATCTACTAATAACTATGCACGAGGACGCTAGGACTTTTCACTTGAACAATGCAGGTGGTGCAACGGGCACAATTTCAGGTGACGTTTGTCCAAAACAATTTCCTAACGTTATGGAACAAATACCCAAAGGATCATTACCAAATTATAAGGTTGCACCAAGGGGCAAGGAAATCCCTGTTGTGCTGCTAAATGAACACAACTTGACCACAGGATATTCTTTAGAAGATTCTCTCTTGAGTATCTTGGCAATGGCTGCAAGCTACATAGGCTGGGGAACGCATCTGGAGTTTTGGAACAACAATAAAAAACATCAGAGACAAATGTCCTACAACTTAAGGCAATAAATATTGTCCTAAGAAGTTTCCAATCTGATCTTCAAGAAACAGACCTAATTGTGACAAAGGCAAACGCAAAAATTCCCAGTCTTTTATGCAAGAGGGAAAGACGAGGAAGCAGAGCAAATAGATGTGCTGACAGCATCTTGGGATGTCTTTCTGTCAAAACCTCAGACTCTAATGCTCATAAAGAAATTAATTCAGAGAAAGCGCCACGGTCATTTTAATACTCAAGAACTGGCCCAGGAGAGCATGGCATGCACAGGTTATAAACCTGTAAATTATGGGACCACAGATACTTCCCTCAATCCCAAAGTACTATTTTGCATCCAAACTCAGCAAAAACTAGCCCTAATGGCATGGAAGTTGAAAGGAGCTTGTTGGTGGAAAAGGGCCTCGAAAACAAAGTAGTGGACCTTCTGACTCATCACAGGGTCTGAAACACGTTTTCTGCCTGGTACAGACCAAAACAAATAAAGGCACAAGTGTCAGTAATAGGTGTGCTGGATTTCCTTAAAAATGTGTTTTGACAAGGGGGTTATTCCTTAATTATTTGTTAGGGCAAATTACAGCACTCAGGGTCATGTTCCAAAACTACTGGCAGATAATTTTTTTCTTTTTCTTTCAGGCAATTAGGAAAATAAGACCCCAAAATAGTTTGTACAACCATGGGACCTAAATTTAGTACTAACGGGAGAACCTTTTTCAGCCTATGGAAAGCTCTGAGTCAAAATGTCTAACAATTAAATTCACTTTTCGACTGCGATTTAATCAGCCAGAAGGATAAGAGAAATCCAGGAACTGTTGGCTGTCAAACCCTTTACTATTGTACACTTGACAAAGTAGTCCTCAGAACAGATCCTTTATTTTTGCCTTACGTGGTAACCAAATTTCACCTGGACCAAGACAATCTTGCCTTCATTCTGCCCAAATCCACTTGATCATAAAGTAAAATTTAGTATAGGTTAAACCTGATGGACATATGTCTTTTTTTCAACCTCATCTGCTATGTAACTATGTAAAAATTGAAAACTCTTCATCTTGTCACGTTAATAAGAGCTTGCGTGGACTGAACCAGAGATTTCAGGAAAACAGACAGATTGCTAGTTACATAGTTACATAGTAGATGAGGTTGAAAAAAGACTTCCGTCCATCAAGTTCAACCTATGCTAAATTTAGACAACAGATACTTTATCCTATATCTATACTTATTGATCCAGAGGAAGGCAAACAAAAAAACCCATTAAGGGGAAAAATTAATTCCTTCCTGACTCCAAGAATTGGCAATCGGATTAATCCCTGGATCAACATCCTTCCCATGTATACTTATTTGCTATATCCCTGTATACCTTTCCCATCTAAAAAGATGTCCAACCTTTTTTTGAACAAATCTACTGTATCTGCCATCACAGTCTCCATGGGTAATGAATTCCACATTTGAACTGCCCTCACTGTAAAGAACCCTTTCCTTTGTTGCTGGTGAAATCTCCTTTCCTCCAACCTTAAGGGATGGCCCGAGTCCTTTGTACTGCCCGTGGGATGAATACTTCTTTTGAAAGCTCCTTGTATTGTCCCTGAATATATTTGTATATAGTTATCATATCCCCTCTTAGACGCCTCTTTTCTAATGTAAATAAATCTAATTTAGCTAGCCTCTCCTCATAAGTTAGATTGTCCATCCCCTTTATTAATTTGGTGGCTCTTCTCTGCACTCTCTCTAGTTCCATAATGTCTTTTCTTAGGATTGGCGCCCAAAATTGTACTCCATATTCAAGGTGTGGTCTTACTAATGCTTTGTAAAGGGGCATAATTATGTTTACTTCCCTTCCATCCATTGTCCGTTTGACGCAAGATAAGATCTTGTTTGCCTTTGCAGCTACTGCATGACATTGGGCACTATTGCTAAGCCTGCTGTCTACAAGCACTCCTAAATCCTTCTCCATCAAGGATTCCCCCAAAATATCTCCATTTAATTTGTATGTCGCCTTTTTATTCTTGTATCCCAAATGCATAACCTTACATTTATCTGTATTAAACCTCATCTGCCATTTACCTGCCCACGTTTCCAGTCTCTCCAAGTCCTTCTGAAGAGAAATTACATCCTGCTCTGATTCTATTACCTTACACAATTTAGTATCATCAGCAAAGATGGAGACTTTGCGCTCGATCCCAACCTCAAGGTCATTAATAAACAAGTTAAAAAGCAGGGGTCCCAGTACCGATCCCTGAGGTACTCCACTCACGACTTTAGCCCAACCTGAAAAAGTTCCATTTATGACAACCCTCTGTTGTCTGTCCTTTAACCAGTTTTCAATCCAGGTGCATATATTATTACTGAGTCCAATATTCTTTATTTTGTACACCAAGCTCGTGTGAAACCGTATCAAAAGCCTTTGCAAAATCTAAGTAGACCACATCAACTGCATTACCCTGGTCTAGATTCCTACTTACCTCCTCAAAGAAACAAATAAGGTTAGTTTGGCAAGATCTATCCTTCGTAAATCCATGCTGACTATTACTAATAATTTTATTTTCCATTAGGTATTCCTGAATATTATCCCGTATTAAACCTTCAAGTAGTTTCCCTACTATTGAAGTCAGGCTTACAGGTCTGTAATTTCCCGGTTGTGATCAAGCTCCCTTTTTAAATATAGGCACCACATCTGCTTTACGCCAATCTTGTGGTACTGAGCCTGTGGAAATGTGGTCCTTGAATATTAAATATAATGGTTTTGCTATTATTGAGCTTAACTCCTTGAGAACTCTTGGATGTATGCCATCGGGGCCAGGTGCCTTATTTACTTTAATTTTTCAAGTCGCTTATGAACTTCTTCCTCAGTTAACCAATTGTTCATTAAAATGGAGGTAGTGATACCACACAAAAAAGGGCTTTCCAGCATCAAGATACACCATTGCTTCTTGGATCAAAGAGTGCATAAGAACGGTGTTAGGACCAGTAGGTCAGGCCAGAATCTGCACTTGTGTTAAGCCATCCATTTTGTCTGTTCATAACCAGTTAAGTTTCTGTAGTCAGCCTTTTGCTGAAATATAATTTCTAATGCACTCAGTATTCTGTCGAGTTACATTTCCTTTTTCCCTTGTTCAGGATATTGGTAAGATACTTTTTGTATTGTCGGTTTCCTGCTGTTTTAGTCAGTAAACAATAAGACTGGTTCTTTTAGAGGCAGAATCGTATAACTTAGTTGCTAGAGATTCAAGGTCTCTTTTGATAACAGACAATGAATAAGCTATGTATTCAGACAGTGCCTGTATTGGGAGAATCACGTCCCAAAATCATTCCACTAATATGTCCTGCCCCTAAATCACACCTCTAATCCAAGCCACGCCCAAGCCACAACCAGGTTAAACCTATGTTACGCCTTTAACCAAACCCCTCTGTTTCCCTGTATAAAAATCATAACCCTATGCTTAATAAACTGAGACAAGGGAATTTGAAATCTGGCTTCTGTTACGTTTCTTTTCCTTCGTTTTCCTTCGTTTTCTGGGCCCGTGATATCATCAAAATCGGAGATAACAAGTGTCAGTGCGTGAAAAGCTTCCCGGGGGAGTCTGCTGCACGGTGCAGATGTGTGTATCCAGTCACAGAAGCCTAGGCAGGGAAAATGTTTCCTTTCAAACGGCATACTCTCAAAGGGGATTACAGGCACCAAAAATAATAAAGACTCATACTAGAGCATGGGTGCTCAACTCCATTGTGGAATATGTTGTAAAAACCTTTCATAGACAATTTAAAAATAAGGGTTACTAGCTCACACTCTTGGGAAATCTGCACTTCAGTTAAAGCCAGGGATGTAAAAAATCCGAAATGTAACCCCATGCGTCATTCTGCTGCAGCACAGCACTGACGAGCAGTTACTGTCGCGACTGGCAACAGTGCTCCCCAGCATCCTTTGCTAGTGCGACCGCAAAGCAGGATAGGTCGTGTTGTGACCAGCTGTGGCAGTGACTGACAGGTCAGTCAGTGCTTAGTGTAGGGGATGGGAGGGGGGTATTAAATTGGTGAGTTTGTAGGTGCGACGCAGAATGCTCCAGGACTCTTCCCATCCCTGCTCTCAATTCAGACAGTGAAACCGGGGAAGGAGCTTACTGTATGTCAGTGTGTGTGTGTGCGTGTATGTGTGCGTGTATGTGTATGTCAGTGTGTGTGTGTGTGTGTGTGTGTGTGTGTGTGTGTGTGTGTGTGTGTCAGTGTGCCAGACGGGTTTAAATGAAATTGTAAGACTAAAGACAGAAGAGAACAGTTATGTTCAAGGAGACAAAACGGTATAGCAGAGACATTTAATTATTTTGCTGAAGGTAAAGGGGGAGGGACCACTGTTCGAGAACATAAATATTAAGGGGGTTAACATTTCAGACATGATACGGATGGGGAAAAAAAAATAAGTTTGTAAAAGATTTCTTGAAACCCTGCACATGGGAATAAGACATTACTCTGGTACGGGTAAGTGAAGACAGCACGAGTCTGATACAATCATTGCATTCTTCTCAAAAGCTTGAAAAAGCAATCCCGATGTTTTTACCCAAGCATCCCCTTCTCCCCCAACCATTGGCCTTTGTGACGTGGGATATTTAAACTGCCATTATGTTTCCTCTGGAGGGAACTGAAATGTTGGTAATTTCACTGGTAAGTATCTCGGAAATAAAAAACAAAAAAGCGAGGTTCACCTCTGGGGAGGGACTCCCTGGTTCCCTTTTTGTTTGGGGGGGTGGCGTTAGCGGAAGGTGTTTTTGTTTACTTTTGCAACTCTAATAAGCATTACTAAGTGGAACTGCATGTTTAAATTTCCCCTCCGCAATGCTGAATGTGACTGTTAGGTAATTATTAAAAGTTCAGTTTCTCTTGGAAATATACACTTACATAGTTACATAGTACACTGATATCATAAGACATCTAGAATGCTCAATATATACAACCACTCCTTGCTATTTTAAGAGGATTCAAATATTTACTTTAGAAAAAATACTTTAAGAAGTTCTGGATATTCTGGGAAAAGATTGATATATTTTGATGTAAAGTATGCAATCAGGATTAACTGTCTTGTAGAAAACAAGTAAATCAGCTTAAGTAAGCAAGGATCCCAACCCAATATAGTATTAATTGATACCTCTGTTTCGGGGGCATTTTTCCAGCCCTTTTCTCCTCCTCTTCAAGGCGTCGACGTGCTTCTTCCAGCTGTGTGAGCGGATTAGGGGCAGGATTGGGAGGCATTGTGGGGTCTTGGATAAAAGGATGTGAGGGCTGTACCACGTTACGAAGTTGAGCACTGACCCAAGGGTGGACTGCTCCGGGCCTCTCAATGGAAAGTGGTCTAGGCACATCATGAGTAAGCTGCTTCTTGGCACCTGATGAGCTGTATGCACAGAATACATATATAAAATAAAAAAACGCAAATAAATAAAAATGCAATGAGCAGGACAGATGTCTACATTTATTAACATATTTTAATTAAAATACCAGGTTTTGAGAAAAAGTGTATATTAAGATTTACATATTTTTCCAATATTACGTTAGTAGCACATGAAATTATTATATATATTAAATCTAAATGAAATTGTTTCAAATTATCAAAAAATAACAGTGATTTCCGTATACTTTTCTTTCTTTCTTTAGCTTAAATAAGTACATTTAAAGCTGCCTTCCAAGCAGAACAATATATGGCCCTTTATTCTGAAGGGATCAAAAATAATGAGCGTAAACATCAACTGAACTGTGTCGGTGCTATTAAACTACAGAGCTGAAAGAACTTCTAAAAGCTACATAAAACACATTTGTGTTATTCTAATAATGCAGGCCAAAACTAGATTATTCTAAAGATTTCTCATGAAATTGGAAATAAAAGTGCCAGGTGACACGTAAATAAATAATAAATATTTCTAACCTCAGTTTGCAGCCAGACAGTACCCTATAATGCTAAATGTGTGTGAGTTGTATATGAATTATTTGCAAAAGTAGACAGTCTTCAACCTCACCTATGGACTGTTTTCTTATGCCTGTTTATCTCCTTCTCTCCCTCCATTATCCACTGCATGATTTTCTGGTGTCTCTCTGCGTCCTCAGGAACAATTGACATTTCATAGTTTGCACCTTCGCTCTTTCCTGAATCCACTTTCTTGGCATTTCTTTTGGAAAGCATACTTAATTTTCCGCTGGGGATAAAAGACAGGGAATGTATATTCCACTACAAGTTAACGAGACAGAAGCCCTTACCCATGTATATCTGACATGAGGGAGAGGAATGGTCTCTTTTTTATGTGATATAATCACATTATTTTAACGATTCCAATCTGATCATTTAAATACAAATAGCCGTGTTAGTCAAGTTACAATAGTGCAGAGTAAATGAGTACTTCAGTATTGGGTGATACTATATAAAATTTTAGTCCTAATAAAAAAGGTAAGACAAGCTTTCGAGAGTTCTACTCTCTTCCTCATTGCAGACCTGAAGAAGAGTAAAACTCTCAAAAGCTCGTCTTATATCAATTGTTAGTCCAGATAAAAAAAAGGTGTCACCTACTGTAATGTTCAAGTATTCATTTACTCTGCACAATCTGATAAAATAATTTATGTTTTATAGTTAGCATATGTAGGATTAAAGATGCAGTTCTCTTCACCTGGACAGAACAAATAGTACAGATATGTTTACATATATATATATATATATATATATATATATACATATATACATATATACATATATATATATATAGACCGGAGCATGTATGTAAAGTGAAAATGTACTTAAAGTGAAGCACTACCTTTTTTCCACTTTACAATGCATGTACTGTACTGCAATCATCAAATATGTGCATAACTGATGTAAATAACGCATTTGTAACCAAAATAAATACAGTAGGCTTTATTCAAATAAAATGAATGGGAGCAGCAAGGAGGTGAGAGGCACGCACGCGGGTCAGTACTGTATAGCAACTCTCTCCTTCTCGCAGTCTCTCTCTCTCTCTCTTTCTCAGTCAGTCTCTTTCTCAGTCACACACTATCACACTCAGTCACACACTATCACACTCAGTCACACACTATCACTCAGTCACACACCGTCACTCAGTCACACACTGTCACTCAGACACACACACACACACACACACACACACACACACACACACACACACACACACACACACACACACACACACACGCACGCAAAGATTGCAGCAGATCTTCTCCTTCCCCTCACTGCTGTTCCGTAGTTAACATCACATGCAAAGCTTCGCAGAGCTCGGAGGAGGGAGGAGGAGGGAGGAGGGGGGAAAAGGAGGAGAGCAGAGCAAGCAGAGTCACGGGCGGAATCACTGATTCACCTGCTGCTTTATGGAGCGTGAGTGCAGGGGGAACGGAGACAGATGGGAGGGGGAACGGAGACAGATGGGAGGGGGAACGGAGACAGATGGGAGGGGGAACGGAGACAGATGGGAGGGGGAACGGAGACAGATGGGAAGGCAGAGGGAACAGGGAGATCGAGAGCACCATAATAAAGACAAGCATGAAGGAGGTTGCAGGAGTGTTGAGGTGCGCACGCCGATCCCCTGGTGTCCGTACTCGCGAAGCACGCGTACGTACACAGGGGTAAGGCCTTGCTCCCGCTGCCTACTACAGCGTCCGCCGCTCGCACGAGAGCCCTCCCCACAATGGCGCCGGGCCCGCTGCGAGGAGGGGCCGCAGCGCTCGCGCGAGAGCTACTACTGCTCTCAATAGAATTGAGAGCAGGACTCGCGTCGAGCGATTAGGCACGCCCCCCGGCGGTTCAGCCAATGAGGGCGAACCTGCCGGGTGACGTCATGGCCGCGCCACCGTCACTCCTCCGCCACGCCCCCCCCCCCGGTCTCTCCTCCTGCAGTGAGCTGCAGACCGGGGATTCGGCTGAACGCGCCGCCAAAAGCGCAGGCGCGCGTTACAGCGGAGAGACCGGGGCCTTAGCCTAAGGTGCAACTAAAAATAAATGTACGTACTTGTGAGAGTACGTAAAACGGGGTATGCCTGTATATGTATATATATGTATCAGTACCGTGTTAGCCGAGCTTCAATAATCAAAAAATAAATAGATGATACCGTTCTGTGGCTAACGAAATGCTTTTATTTGTGCGAGCTTTCGAGATACACTGATCTCTTCTTCCGGCGATGTTACAAGCTGTGACCATGCAGCAAGCTTAAGCCTATAGGGAACCATGTTAAAAATGGTTATTGAGGCAAAAAGTGACACTGTGTGCTCATTTGCATGTCATTTCCCAGAATCCCTTGCTGCAGTGGAAGTGCTGTATGCTGGGTGATAATGGGGAAAGGCGGGGTTGCAGACCTGCCTAAGACATGCAGATGAGCATACAGCTATATTTGCATATTTGCTTTCCTGTGGAGGGTTTTTGTCACTTTTTTCACTCACCATAACGTAACTCAGTATTATGGTTTATATATATATATACCATGTTAAAAATGGTTTTTGAAGCAAAAAGTGGCACTGTGTGCTCATTTGCATGTCATTTCCCCGAATCCCTTGCTGCAGTGGAAGTGCTGTGTGCTGGGTGATAATGGTGAAAGGCAGGGTTGCAGACCTGCCTAAGACATGCAAATGAGCATACAGTTGTATTTACATTTGCATATTTGCTTTGCTGTGGAGGGTTTTTGTCACTTTTTTTTACTCACCATAACTTAACTCAGTATGGTAAACCCCATCCTTTAGCTTCTATGCATACCCAGTTAACCAACCCCACACTGATGAGACCCATTAAGGTTGAAACAGCTCCCAGCGGCCTCACCCCCACTGCCAGCACCAGCAGCGGCGGCCCCAGCTCCAACCCTGGAGCTGGGAGCAGCAGCAACAGGATAATCCCCCGCCTGGAACCCTGGATGAGGCAGACGGTGGTGATGCAGCTGAGGGAGGTCGACGGACAGCGCCCTCTATTGGACGCTGAGACCTTTGCCAAGGAGCTGGTGAGCAAAGCAGGCTTTACTCCCGACGAGATCCTGAGCATCCAGGACCTCAGGGGTGGCCTGTTTTTCGTCACCTTCGCCACTGCGGGAGCCTGCAGGAGGTACTGGGAGGCTTTCCAGACCCTGGAACAGGAGGTCCCCTTCTCAGAGTTCGACGTGAACTGCCCTATCCAGAGGGACGAGAGGAGGATCACTGTGACGGTGAGGAACCCCCATATCCCTGGAAAGGATATTGCTACCTTTCTGCGGCGCTCTTGCACCGTGGTGAAGGAGCCGAGCAGGATCAAGGACAAGTTGGGGTACTGGGTGGGAAAGTGGAGCATGGTAGTTCGCTTGTGGCCAAATCCAGAAGCGGCAGATCGGCTGCACCACCTCCCTCCCAGTTTTTCACTTGCGGGCAGCTCAGGGAGGATCTTTTACCCTGACCAGCCCCAGACCTGCGGTAATTGCGGGAACCTGGGGCATCAGTGGAAACAGTGCACCCTGAAAGCCTGCAGAAACTGCAAGAACACCGGACACGAAACTAAGGATTGTCCCCGCCAGAAAACCTGCGACCTGTGCGGAGAGACAACCCACATGTTCCGGGACTGCCAGCTGAGGGTCAGGAGCTACGCAGAGGCCGCGGCGAAAGGCGCAACACCGGGCGCGCCCCTGACAGCAACCCGGAAGGCAGCCAAGAAGCCCCCTGCAAACCAACCTGTAAAGGCACAAGGGGGTAAGTATCAGAAGGAGCAAAGGGAAAAGGAGGCCACCCAAGCAGCGCCCGCTGCGGCTCTGGAGCCCGCTGCCCCTTCAGTAGCAGCCCCCACCCCACCCCTTCCCACCCTCACCCCTGCAGCAACACTCCCTCCCACACCCACTGCTGCTGCAACCCCCACCCTCCCTGGAAGCTGAACTGCGCACTGCTGGAAAGGGAGGAGATCATGGAGGAGCTGAGAACAGCATACACAGCATGGAAAGAAGAAAAGGCCTGTTTCCCCAGCACTGCAGAGTGGTGGGAATTCACGAAGATAAGGATCCGCTGCTTCCTGCAGGCAAAGGGCAGACGCCTGGCGTGTGAGAGGAAGGGGGAGTTCGAGGGCCTGCATCGCAAGCTGCAGTCCCTGCATGACCTCAAACGCTGCGGATGGAACGTGAATGACGACCTGGAGGAAACCAAGGAGAGCCTGCAAAAGCACTTTGAGGAGGAATCCAGACGAATCATCTTCCGTTCCAAGGTGAAGAACCTTGAGTGGGGGGAGAAATGCAATGCCTTCTTCTTCAAGAAACTCCACTCTGCCCACATGCCCCTGAGGGAGCTGCGAGACAAAGATGGCAACGTGCAGCAGGGGAAGGAGGAAGTCGTGAAAGATTTCTATGAAGACCTCTACTCCCCAAAAGCATCAGACCGAGACCAGGCTGACAAATTCCTGTCAGGGATTACAAACACCATCGACCCGGCAGGAAAAGCAGCCATGAACGCCCCCCTGACGCTGGAGGAGCTCCACGCTGCAACCAAATCCTTTAAGACGGGTAGGACGCCGGGCGGAGATGGTATCCCAGCTGAGTTATACACGAAGCTGTGGGACCTGATCGGCCCGGACCTGCTCGAGCTTTACAGGGAACTGGAAGCAGAAGGTAGGATGCCCCCAACACTGAGGGAAGGAATGCTGACGCTCTTGTACAAACGGAAGGGGGAGAGGTGCGACCTCAAGAACTGGCGTCCCATCTCGCTCCTGAACGCGGACTACAAGATCCTAGCAAAAGTCCTAGCGAATAGACTGAAGGTCATCAGCCAGATCATCCACCCAGACCAGACGTGCGGCATCACCGGACGCAGGATCGCAGACAGCCTCGCCCTAATCAGAGACGCAGTCCACTACATCAAAGATCGCCGTGTACACGCGGCCCTGTTCACCCTTGATCAGGAGAAGGCCTTCGACCGTGTCTCCCATGATTTCATGGGCAGGGTGCTTCGTGAGTATGGGATGGGGGAGATGTTCTGTTCTTATGTTAACCTGATGTACCTTGACATTTGCAGTGTGGCGATCGTGAACGAATGGAAGACTAACCCCTTCCCTGTCCTCTCAGGGGTTAGGCAGGGCTGCCCTCTTTCACCTCTCCTTTTTGTCTGTTGTATAGAGCTCTTCGCCCAGTGCATCAGACGAGACGCAGAGATCAGAGGGATCGTCGTGCCAGGACCCCAGAGACGCGAAGTGAAGTGCTCGCTCTACATGGATGACGTCACCATCTTCTGCGCAGATAGCCGGTCGGTGAAGACGCTGGTCCAGACGTGCGAGGATTTCGGGAAAGCTTCAGGAGCAAAAGTCAACTGTGGGAAGTCAGAGACCAAGCTATTTGGGCTTTGGAACCTGACTGCCGACCCCCTCCCCTTCCCCATCAGAGCAGGCCTCATTCAAATCCTTGGAGTCTGGTTTGGTGTGGGGAGCGAGGCCGCTGCCCTGAAGAGCTGGAACGAGAGGCTGAACAAGGTGAAGCAGAAGATCGGATTGTGGCGCCTCAGACCCCTCACCATTGAGGGGAAAAAGCTGGTGCTGCTGAACGAGATCCTCCCTGTCCTGCAGTACGTGGCCCAGGCATATCCGCCTTCGACCAGAACCTGCCAGGAGATCTCCATGGCAGTGTTCTGCTTTGTCTGGGGGGCCAAGTTTGAGAGGGGAAAGCGCGAGGTGATGTACAAAGAGCCGCACAAGGGGGGTAGAGGAATCCCCGACATCCCCACTATGCTGCGCGCCTTCTTTGTAAGCAACTGCGTGCGGATCACCCTAAGAGACTGCGACAAAGATTCCTCTGGCTACTCCATGTCCCGCCTCCTACTCCTGCCGCTCTGGAGAGCACTGGGGTGGGACAAGTGGGACAGCTCCATCCCTTACAGCTGGCGCACACCCTGGTTCTACAAGGACGTGAAGAAGTTTGTGAGGTAGAACAATCTGGAGGGAGTAAAACCAGACCTGTGGAAGCCCAAGGTCATCTACAAAATGATCAGGGCTAAAGACATCATGGAATCGGTCCCAGGTCTCCACCCCGACACCTTTGGAACGGTTTGGAGGAATGTGGCATCGAAAAGACTAATGAACAAACACAAAGACATTGCTTGGCAGGCCATACACGGGGGACTCCCTGTGAATGCGGACAAGTACCAGAGTAAACTCAGCCTCGTGAGGCACTGCCCCAGGTGCAACCCAGTGGAGGAAAGCATCATACACCTCTTCTGGAACTGCCCCTTTGCGCAGGCCTTGCTGCGCGCGCTGGACACCGACTTAAAGGACTGTATACCGAGGAAGTGCGTCACGTACTACTCTGTGTTCCACGGACTTTTCACAGGAACACACACAGAGGACGCAATCGAAGCCGGTTGGCGTCTAATGTGCTGTTTCAAGGACGTTTTACTATTCGCCAGTGAACGTTTGATCAAGGGGAAGAAGAGGATGTCGGTACAGGACTGTCGCAGGCTGCTCCACAGCCTGCTCAAGAACTATTCCATCTTTGACGGCCCTGAGGAGGAGGACTAAACACCCCCCTCCCCACCCCCCCCTTACTCCCCCGCCCCAAAAGTTTTTCTGTGCAATAAAGTTAGAGATAATGTGTGTATGATATGTCATGTCTGTGGTGCGGTGCATACGTATAAATGCACTGCACCGCCGCGTTTGTCACAGTTTTTTTTACTTTTGGGGAAACCATTAATAAAAATGTATGTGAGTTGTGTGGGATATTCACTGCGCCGTTGTTAACGTCGCGGTTTTTTTTCCGTTTGGAAAATGATTTATGTACTGTTATAATCTTGTTGTAAAGATTCGCTGCATAATAAAAGAATTTTCAAAACAAAAGCTGTCTGTGGGTGGTTTTCTGGGTATGCACTGTAACCCTGGCTGTGCTCAAAGCTGTGACCATGCAGCAAGCTTAAGCCTATAGAGAACCATGTTAAAAATGGTTTTTGAAGCAAAAAGTGGCACTGTGTGCTCATTTGCATGTAATTTCCCAGAATCCCTTGCTGCAGTGGAAGTGCTGTGTGCTAATGGTGAAAAGCAGGGTTGCAGACCTGCCTAAGACATGCAAATGAGCATACAGTTGTACACACACACACACACACACACACACACACACACACACACACACACACACACACACACACACACACACACACACACACAGAATTTCTGAAAGCGTCTTATGTGGTTATGTCTGTATGTGTCTCCTTGTGTCCCTAGTGGCAATCCCATTGGACCTTGGGCCAGGCCAATGACATTGCTCCCTTGGCCCGCCCGCCCCCGCACACCTCTCATTGGCCTGAGGCGGAGTGACGGGCCAAAGGAGAGACGGAGACACACACACACACCCCCCCCCCACGCTCTCTGCGGCTCTCCCCTCACATAGGCCGCTCCCCCAGCTGACCATCCCCGAGAGCGCTCCCCACGGCTCTCACCACCCATAGGCCACTCCCTCACCCGGCGCTCTCCCTCATTGCCCTTTGGCCCCCCCGCCCCTCCCTGCCCTTTGGCCCCCCTCCACCCCTCCCTGCCCTTTGCCCCCCCCCCACCCCTCCCTGCCCTTTGCCCCCACCCCTCCCTGCCCTTTGCCCCCCCGCCCCTCCCTGCCCTTTGCCCCCCCGCCCCTCCCTGCCCTTTGCCCCCCCGCCTCTCCCTGCCCTTTGCCCCCCCCCACCCCTCCCTGCCCTTTGCCCCCCCCCCCACCCCTCCCTGCCCTTTGCAACCCCCACCCCTCCCTGCCCTTTGCCCCCCCACCCCTCCCTGCCCTTTGCCCCCCCGCCCCTCCCTGCCCTTTGCCCCCCCACCCCTTCCTGCCCTTTGCCCCTCCCTGCCCTTTGCCCCCCCTGCCCTTTGCCCCCCCGCCCCTTCCTGCTCTTTGCCCCCCCCACCCCTCCCTGCCCTTTGCCCCTCCCTGCCCTTTGCCCCCCCGCCCTTTGCCCTCCCCACCCTTCTACACCCCTTTGCCCCCCCCCCCCGCCCTTCCACTCCATGCCCCCTGCCCTTCCACGCCCGGGCATATCAGCTAATATATATATATATATATATATATATATATATATATATATATATATATATATATATATATACATATACATACACACATATATTTAGGTCTGCAACCCTGTCTTTCCCATTATCACCCAGCATACAGCGCTTCCACTGCAGCAAGGGATTCTGGGAAATGACATGCAAATGAGCACTCAGTGCCACCTTTTGTCTCAAGCTCGTATTACACAAGCAGATCCTCAAGCCAATGCATGCTGTTTTAAACACAGCTTTTAGACAGAGGCTGGGATGAGATGCAAAGCCATTAAACCCACTCACAGACATGTTTCAACCTTGATGGGTATCATCAGTGTGAGGTTGGTTGTAATGGCTAAGCTGGTTTAAAACAGCATGCATTGGCTTGAGGATCTGTTTGTGTAATACGAGCTTGAGACAAAAGGTGGCACTGAGTGCTCATTTGCATGTAATTTCCCAGAATCCCTTGCTGCAGTGGAAGCGCTGTATGCTGGGCGATAATGGGGAAAGACAGGGTTGCAGACCTGTCTAAGACATGCAAATGAACATACAGTAATATTTACAGTTGCTTTATGCTTTACTGTGGAGGGTTTTTGTCACTTTTTTTACCCACCATAACCTTAATAATTGTGGTGATTACATATATATACACATATATATACACATATATATACACATATATATACATACATATACACACATATATATATACATATACATACATACACACATATACATATACACACACAACTACTGTCTCTATACGGTCTTCCTACCAACCAATTAGATTGTAAGCTCTTCGGAGCAGGGACTCCTTTTCCTAAATGTTACTTTTTTTGTCTGAAGCACTTCTTACCTTTATGTGTTATTTGTACTATTTGTTATTTATATGATTGTCACGTGTATAACTGCTGTGAAGGGCTACTGGATGTACATTAATGGCACTATACGCACACACTCTATATAAATAAAAGGAGGGAGATTCTGTTTTATGAGGGTTACAATGGATGAATGATGTAGTTTTTAAATAAATCAAGATTTGTAACATTTTTTATGTTTTGTAAATGGTTTGAAAATAAAATTTGGAAAGGGGATTTGATTATCATTTAGTTGATTTGATTAACATTTACTTAATTAATACTTTGCTTTGTATTTTACAGATTCACAGTTGTCAGCAAATATGGAACATGGTCAGACTTCTTCCAGCAGCAGGATGACAGAATAACTTTTTTATAGCCTTACATGTTCTAGAAGCTGCACGGCAGCCACAACATTCATGTTAAAAGAATCAGTGATTCTTTAATATAATGTATATTATAAAGGTAGCCTTGCTTGGATAAAAAACACATCTCTGGTACTTGGCAAAGGTAAGGGAAAAAAAGGTAAGGCTGGGATTAAACCCTTACTCTAGACTGAAAACAAGACAAGTGGAATATTTTGGTGGAGGAAGTGATAATAAGCAGCAGAAATTGCCATGTGAACACTATACTGCAGGGATTTGGATTTTTATAAATAAATACAAAAATATATATACATATTTAATATAAATGGAGCAGTTCCTTGCTTTTACAGCAATGCAATTATCGAAGCTAAAGACTCATCCGTTCTCCAGTGCTCGATCGGCAACGATCCTGCTTCCCAGGGCATGCAATATGGCTGCCTATTTAAAAGAGGAAGTGATAGAGCTTCCAAAATAGCAAGCCAAATATGCTTAATACTTAAAATGACAGCGATAGAAAAAAGTATTATCCAATACTACACAACTGATTTATTAAGAACAAAACATATAGGATTTTGATTATAATGCTGCTTTAATATACTATTTTGTGCGGAAACTGTGCCTTAAAGAGTTTTCCAATCCATTTAACTTCTGGATTAGGCAGTAACACACTGCATGCCTCACAGATATCTCTAAATGTAAAGATTTACTCACAAGCAGATGACAATACTTATTCAACATTAAGTCTTCTCTAATCTATATATTATCCCTCCCCAGTCAAATGACTGAAGCTACCTACCTCCGTGTTGTTAACATTTAGAGGGAGCCACAAGAAGTGCTGTATACATTTGCAATAATTCATAATGTAACCTGTCAATTGTCTAGGATGGAAATTTTTTTAATGCTAAGGGAACCCATTGCTTCTCATTTTTCCTATTGATTGTTAACAGGGAGTGCTCTCTATCCTTGGAAATATTTTAATGTATTGATGGTGGCAAAAGATAGCACTATACAGGCATACCCCGCATTAACGTACGCAATGGGACCGGAGCATGTATGTAAAGCGAAAATGTACTTAAAGTGAAGCACTACCTTTTCCCACTTATCGATGCATGTACTGTACTGCAATCGTTATATACGTGCATAACTGATGTAAATAACGCATTTGTAACAGGCTCTACAGTCTCCCCGCTTGCGCACAGCTTCGGTACAGGTAGGGAGCCGGTATTGCTGTTCAGGACGTGATGACATGCGCATGCGTGAGCTGCCGTTTGCCTATTGGGCGATATGTACTTACTCGCGAGTGTACTTAAAGTGAGTGTACTTAAAGCAGGGTATGCCTGTACTAAACATTGCTAGCAGCCATTGATTTAAACATTTAAAAAAAAAAAATCTATGCTGCTCAAGTTTCTTTATAATTTTTTCCTGGCTTTCATTTTATATTGGAAGTATACAGCATTTATACGTTATTTAACGAAAATCTTCTAAAGTATCATCATATTTTCAAAGAAAACTCAGTTTATTATAATGTCTTCTATTACACTCACCTGTAGCCCAGAGAATCCATAGGATTAGGAGCCATACCCATGCTCTCTGCATAATTGCGGGATTTGGTTGCATAGTTATGCGAGTCTACATTCCAAGCATAGTTACTCTGTACTCTTTGAGTAGCTTCAGCTTCTATTTGCTCTTTAGGCTTCACCCCACTATGGTGATGAACATGGTGGTAGACATGCTTATGATGATACATATTAGCCGTGTCTAGTTTTGATCCTGACTTGGCTAAATGCTTGCCATGTCCTGTTTGTATTGTTCCTGTTGATCCAGGAAGTGCTTTGCTCAAGTGGCCACCATCTGGTGAACGTGGCTTTGGTGAATGGCGTCCAGGTCCTGGCGACTGGCAACCTGGTGTTTTCATGACACGCTGCACATGTTCATCAAGAATGGATTCTGGATTTTCCTCATGGGCATCTCGGATCTGCATTCCAACATAACCCATTTCCGAATATCGATAATTAAAGTGCATTGGCTGGCTTGAAGGCAACTTGTGGCTAACCACTGAAGGTCCAGAGGAGACATCTGCATCATCTCCCTCTTCATCCTTTAAGGTAAACAAAACAATTTTACTTTTCTTTAAACTTACTGCAACTAGCTACAAGATTATTGTCTTATAAAGCCCAGTCTTATTTGACCAAGTATTATTTCTTTTCATCCTAATCACAATCTACTTTGAAACCTCCAAGAGTTTTCAATTTCAGAAGGCTTCTTAAATTTAAAAATCGTGAATTTTCAAGAAAGTATTGAACAAACCAGCCTGTTACTAAAGCTGTGGAATCACTATGTAATTTGTTTTAATTTACGTGCTATCCCTTAAATTAGTATCTAATAAAAGTGGTATGCATTGAATATTGTGAGTTATTAGTGGTAAGTGTTTTTTGGGGAAAGGCGTTTATGGCTTACATTTTAAAAAAACAATCTTAAACACCGTGTAACAATCATGAAATTGTTAGCAAAAATGATGTTGCAAAGTTAAGCTGTGTTTAAAGGGGTTAAAAAAGACCCATGCTCTTTCAGTCTGATTTATTTTATTATATGGTCTTGAAGTTGTCTTATCCTGTTTGGCAAATCCATTTGAAATACTACATTCGAAGCCACCGGGTGGTGTCATGAATTTAAAATCTGATAGAATAAAAAAAGGACAAAAGACAGACAACCATAATTTTTATTATGGACCCATGATATGGGTGGTTTTTCAAACATGTTTTCCCTGTGGAATTCTGGAGTTACTGAGCTACTAACAATGACATAAAAGCAGCAAAAATAAATGTTAAATAAATTAGTAAAGATTTGACCCATCAATTGTAAAACACCATGAAAAATCAGCTCAGAATATTCCTACAAGAAAAATAACTCTGAGGCTACTAAATGTCATCAATACAATTATTGTGTTGATTGTATTCTTTGACGTAAGAATGCTTGAGCCTATAACAACCCATTGCTAGTTTGCATTATTTTCACCAATAAGAAATACTAACCCCCAACCCATTAAAAAAATTATATACTTTTTTAACCCATGGATTGCATTTGACTATTTTTCTCTCTTGAAGGCTTCAATAACTCTTCAGAACTCTCATTACCCAGTTATTTCTTTTTTATTCTTCAGGCAGCTTTACTCCACATTTTAATAGTCAAGTATACCCAGCATTAGCAAAAAATAGCTGCAATCAGTGCTTGCAACTTGAATAAGTCCATGTCAAAAAAACGTACTCTATTCTTTAATTAAACGATAATAATAATAGTTTATATTCTGCTGAAGTTATTGATTTGAAGGATAGATAACAGAGATTTGTCATAAATAGAACCTTTTCAGGTTGGGCTAAAGTGAGAGTGGAGTACCTAAAGGATCGGTACTGGGACCCCTGCTTTTTAACTTGTTTATTAATGACCTTGAGGTTGGCATAGAAAGCAAAGTCTCCACCTAAGCTGATGACACTAAATTGTGCAAGGTAGTAGAATCAGAACAGGATATAATTTCTCTCCAGAAGGACTTGGAGAGACTGTAAACTTGGACAGGTAAATGGCAGTTGAGGTTGAATACAGATAAATGTAAGGTTATGCATTTGGGAAGCAAGAATAAACAGGTGACTTACAAATTAAATGGGGGAAAAAAATAGGTGAATCCCTTGATGGGGAAGGCTTTAGGCCGAGGCCCCGCTGCCTCAGTCAATTGACTGCTTCCTGCGGTCTGTAGGGAGCGGGGGGGGGGGAGTGTGGTTTGAGCAGAGGGTCCGTTCGTCCATCCCACCCCCCGTCGGTCTGTCCACCCCCCCCCTGGGTCCGCACCCCCCCTCACACACAAAACACACACACTTCCCCCCCCCCTACCTTTTGGAGGTGGGGGAAGCTCACTCCAGCCCCCAGTGCTGATAGGCCCACCAGCGCACCACGTGACGCGTCACCGCTCGGGATCGCAATCCTCTTGCATCCCCTGGCGGCTGACGTGTCACAGCGCGTAGTGAGCCTCATCGGAAGGAGGCAGCGGGGACAGACAGGTAGGAGGTAAGGGGCTGGTGGCGCGCGCGGCCGTTCGCAGCGGGTCCTCAGCCTTAGGAGTGCTTGTAGACAGCAGGCTTAGCAATAATGCCCAATGTCATGCATCAAACGGGCAATGGATGGAAGGGAAGTAAACATAATTATGCAACTGTACAAAGCATTAGTAAGACCACAACTTGAAAATGGAGTACAATTTTGGAGACCGCTCCATAAAAAAAAGACATTATGGAAATAGAAAAAGTGCAGAGAAAAGCCACCAAATGAATAAAAGGGATGGAAAATCTCACCGATGAGGAGAGGCTAGCTAATTTAGATATGTTTAGATCAAAAGAGAGGTGCCTACGAAGGGCTATAATAACTATACTGTATACAAAGACGTCAATACAAGGAGCTTTCAAAAGAAGTATTCATCCCAAGAGCAGTACAAATTACACATCGTCATCCCTTAAGGTTGGAGGAAAGGAGATTTCACCAGCAACAAAGGAAAGCGTTCTTTACAGTAAGGGCAGTTAAAATGTGGCATTCATTACCCATGGAGACTGTGATGGCAGATACAATAGATTTGTTCAAAAAAAGGTTGGACATCTTTTAGAAAGTAAAGGTATACAGGGATATACCAAATAAGTAAATATTGGAAGGATGTTGATCCAGGGAGAAATCTGATAGTCATTAATTGGACTAAGGACGGAATTTATTTTTCTCCTTATAAGATATCATTGGATCATGTTTCACTGGGGCTTTTTGTTTGCCTTCCTCTGGATCAAAATACTGTAAATACAAATATAGGAAAAGTATCTGTCGTCTAAATTTAGCATAAGTTGAACTTAATGGACATATCTCTTTCTTCAACCTCATCTACTATGTAACTATAATATACCTGTAGCAAGCACAATACAGCAGTGCCATAATTATGTACATGGTAACAATAGTTTGTGTGTAATTATACACTGTGGTAGTGTTTGTGAATGTATGTCGCAAGTTAATGAAACCATTTGTACTTTATGAAAATGGCAGCTAGAAAGTGGGGATTTATCAACAAAATGAGTTACTTACAGCTCTAACACGTTTCAGACGTTCTTCTAATTTTTGTTCTGCTTCTCGGTCTTTTAGGACTCCCTCTAATCGGCTTATTAGCTCAGCAGCAAACTTTTCTGGATCAACATGGATATCCTTTGGCATGTGATATGTACGCTGGGGAACATGAAAAAAAAAATATTAAAGCTTGAAATGAGAAACAGTATTTTAGAAAATATTCTGAAATGTGCGGGATATATTGAACTTGGTGAAGACAAACAGACTTTAGGAAAGCACAATATAAAAGTAAACAAAAATCAAAGAAAAAAACGGAAATTTCCCGCCTGAGGTGCAACCCAATTGAGGGCTTAGGTAGGCACAGTGCCAAGCAATGGATAAAAAGTTTGATTATGTTATTTTATTGTAATGTCTATTTTGTTAAAAAAAAAATATATATTTTTGAGTGATTCTCAATTGGCAAATGCAAGGGGTGGGGCAGGAGGGGTTAAGCCCTTTATCACATTAGTGGCTTAGCCACTAAGGGCATGAAGGGGGGATTGTAAGCTCTTCGGGGCATTGACTCCTTTTCCTAAATGTCACATATCTGAAGCACTTCACATCATGTGTTATTTGGGAATTAGTCTAGAGGGAGGGGGGTGCGGGTAGTTTTGTCGGGAGTGCGTAATTTAGTCCGGTCTATCCTGCCCCATGATGATGTAGATCAGGGGTGCACAAACTATTCGCACTGCACCCTCCTGCCTGCTCGCCCCGGTGCTCGCGCCCCCCCCCTACCGTCCTTTCCTGCGTGCGGGGTCATGTGACGTCACGCCATGACCCCGAGGTGTCATTTGACACCGCGTCGCCGAAGACCCGGCTGGCAGCATGTCAGTAAGTTACAGAGGCCTCACGCATCCCCCGGCATTTAATTTAAATGCCGTAGGGAAGAGCGCAGGGCCCCTGTAAATGCCCGTGCCCCCCCCCCCACAAAATCTCCCGTTCCCCCTGGAGGGCGCACCCCCCAGTATGCGCATCTATGTCAAGAGGTACTACTATAGGACCATATTTGGTCATCTACGCCATCAAGGGAGTTGGTGAGGCCCATATTCGTGCATCTACATCACCAACGGGCAGGACAGACAAGCGGCAATCCCAGGACTGCTTTTTAAAAATGATTTTAGTTTTAACAGGTGTGAGATATTAATTTCAGTTCCAGGGACCCCCGCCTCCAGAGGTACAGAGCTGGTAGCTGCTTCGTAATGGGCAATAGGAAGCCACAACATCATGCGGTGCACCTATTGGTCCACGTGACGTGAGGAAAGATAAACTTGCAGGAGATACCAGCACCCCTACTGAGATCTGTATCTCTGAAATCAGGGGTCTCCAGAGCTGAAATGAATGGTGTTCAGCTCCGGAGACTCTCCACTTAAAAAAAATATAATAAAAAATGCATTAATTGCTCCTTTATGAGCTGCTCGGGGACACAGGGAGAAAGACTGCTTCTCTCTGGGACTTCTCTGTGCACCTCTTAGACTACGGCCCCGCCGCATGTATCGTGATAAACACCCCTGCAACATCCGTATCAAATGTGCAAAATTCTTGGTGGAAGTTGACAATAGGGTTGGGCGATGACAAAAAAAAAAAAAAACTTGTACGATAACAATCTATGTCACGATAATTATTTGTTAAAATAAGTCTGAAAATATTCTAGTAAATCTAAATAACGTGTTCAAGAGAAATACATTTTCTTTAAATTTACTAGTAAAAAAGGACCTTATTTACAAACCCTTTCCATGTATGCACTTCACATTGTCTCACCTACACTGCTCTCATCACCCTTCATCCCATCACGCTCACCCTTAAATGCTCCCTCCATTTAAAAACAGGTTTAATTTATAAACTACATAAAACATTTGTCTTGGCAATTCTTATATATTTATAACATGTTATAAATGAAACGTGTTTTTAAATGGGAGTGTCCAAGAGTGATGGGATAAGAGTGATGAAAGCAGTGAAGGTGAAAAAAAAAAATGAACGGCAGACATGGAAAGGGCTTGTAAATGAAGGGATTAACTCTCTTGTTCAGGAGAGCTTCTCTGCAATGTCCTGCTGTCTCTTTGGGGGGAGGAAGGCAGGGTATGGGGGGAGGAAGGCAGGGTAAGAGTTGGAGGGGAGAGGGGGCTAAGGCTGAGTCCATAGAAGGCACGTCCGTGCTGAGGCTCCGCGCTGAGCCCCTGCATTCTCCATGAGGATGTCTTTAGAGGGGGCTCACGCGAGCGTCCGCAGGCGTGCTGAGGCGCTGGATTTTTCAGCCGACAGCCGAACTGTTTTTCAGAGCGCTGTCGGCTGAAAACATCCAATCAGCGCGGAGCAGCGTTAACGTCACGGCGCCGTGACGTTGGTGCGTCGCGGGCGATTGGCCGAGCGACGTCACTGCCCCGCCTCCCTCAGTCTCCCCCCGCCTCCCGATCGCGCCCGCTGGCTCGCCTGCATGGGCATGAAATCGCGCAGATTTCAGCAGGCGAGCCTCAGCGTCAGCGCGCCTCAGCCCTGCTACCCCCTCTATGGCCCCAGCCTAAGAATTCAAGGGGGAGGGTTGGAGATGGGAAAAAGGGTGTTGAGTCCCAGGAGTGTGGGCAAGAGGGGGGGGGGGGGGGGAGTTAAGAATCTCAGTGGAGATAGGGTTAAGGATCGCAGTGGAGAGGGGGATTAATTAGGGTTTGGCAATATACAGGTAGTAAGTAATAGAGCAATAATATAATCTCACAGTGTGCCGATACGGGAGATTACTTATTACCGTGTTATTGGTGCTGGCTTTTGAGGTCAGAGGTACAGCTTTTAAGTCTCTCACTGCCTCTCTTCCAGAGTCCTGCTTCTCTCCTGCTTCTGAATGATGACTGAGGGAGGGGGGGGGGGAGGCAGAGCTTCAGAGCTTGTGAGAGCAGTCTGCTACAGTGAAAGGTAGTAAAGGTCTCATCTCTTTCCTTCTGTTAACCCCTCCATCCCCTTCCCCTTGGGCACTTAACCCATCCATTTGACCCTCCCTCACCCCTCACCCCAAAACTCAAAACTCAAACCCATGTTAAAACTAACAAATCTGTTTTACATACAGTATTTTTTTAGAGATTAAATATGACTAAGAGTGAGAGTGATGGACAAAGGGATGGATACATTTCTTGGATTTTAGGGTGATGGGGCAGTGTAGGTGAGAAATGTTAAAGTGCCCGACATGAAAAGGGTTTGGAGCTTAAGGGCCTTTTGTTCTAGTAAATCTAAAAAAAAAAAATATTTCTTTTGAGAACACTTGTTATTTAGATTTACTAGAACATTTTTGGACTTTCATAAAATCAAATATGTTTCGCGATATATACCATTATCGCGATAAATGTATTGATATTGTGGGAGTTTTTTCTTATCACCCAACCCTAGGAGGAAGAGGTTAAAAGTCCCAGGGGAGGGCGGGAGGAGAGTTAAGAGTCCAGGTGGGCTTGAGTTGCAAGGAGGATGGGAAGGGGTTAAGAATCCTAGAGGGGGGGAGGTTGAGAAAAGGGACTAAGGAGTCCTAGGGACGGAGGGGTTAAGACTCCCAGAGGGAAGGTGAGAGAGGAAGGGTTAATTCCCATGGATAGGATGAGTAAGGGGAGTTAAGAGTTCCATGGGTGGGGATGGCGAAGGGGTTAAGAGAGCTAATGAGGAGAGGGGTTGTGACCTTTCTTCCTGCAGCCATCTCTCATGCTGTCTCATACAGAGCTACCAGATGCTGCTCCTCACTCCCGGTAGGGAGAAGGCTGGAAGGGAGGAGGTAGTGCGAGCAGCATGCGAGTCTGGCAGCTCCATGGAGAGACTCACTCCACACATGCAGATGCTTTCAAAGCGGCTCTTCTGACCCCCACCTTCCGACACGTAATACTGCAACAATAACCTTCTATATTGGCCCACAATCATATTTTATTAACGCGTATTACTATGTACCAGTATATTGCCCAACCCTAGTTGACAATAAAATATATATATCTCTCATATGTTTTGGTCTGGTATTAAATAGCCAAGAAATGGAACATTAAATGTTGATGAATTGTGCCTTTAAAGGGTTTTTATTTTTTGGATTTCCATGGTAACCAAGTGATGTTACCCGCTCTACTTACCATAAAACAAATATCTTTTCTCTCTCTTTACTAATATGTAGTTATTTTGGTAGTGTTTTAGCAATGCCACCCTCTTTAAAAATTCTATACTGGCTTTATAGAAATATCAATTGATGAAACTTTGCCTGCCAGGGAAACTGAAATGGCTGCTGCTGATCACACACATTAAGACAAAGTAACAAAGTTGCTAAAGTAACATCTGAAATAATAATTTGGTTAAAACTCAGTAGGCACTAAAGCTTTAAATAAAAAATGAGTTATGGCTGTGACCTCTTCTCAAATGCCACATTTTAAGTGCCAGTGGAGTTATGTATGGAAGTTATACATGTTCTATAGATTTAAATATATATAAATATATATGGACTAACTGATTCTGATTAATTTCTTCACACAGGTAAGTACAGTATGTCACTGTCTGTATATGAAGCAGACTTTACTTCTGTCAATTTAACCTCAGTGCAACAGAACTCTTATAAAATCTCAACATCTTTAGTACAGTATGTCTTTACTAATTACTGCGCTCAGAGGGAATTTAAGGCTCCTGGGTGAGGCGGAGAAGCGTGGCTTTTTAGTGCATGCGCACGTGCCTGTGCGTGTGTTCCTGCGTGCGTGTCTATACACACAAATATAAGATTAGTTGCAGGGTTGTTTTTTGGTGCTGGGGGCTGTCATTTTGTATATGTAATAAACAATACCCTACAATAACTGTGAAATAAAACTTTTTTTTCAGACCTGGTGAACTAATTAAAGCAAAAAATCTCCTTACCACAAAGCCACAATGGACTACAACGGTTTTTATTGTTCTTTCTGAATTAGTTCATCTGGCCTGAAATAAAAATGATGTATTTCCCAATTATGCAAAGATTATTTATTACATATGGGAGATTACAGACAGCCACTTAGGTGCATCTGAACCAATAAACCTAATATTTTATTGCTCCAATGTTCTTTCCATGTTTATAATTTTTCTCCCCGATTTCCTTTTCGCCAACACCCTATGGGACAGCAAATATTTTTTTAATCAAGACATTTATATTTAGATGTTTTAACATGGTGACCATATTAAATCACTGTTGGAGCCAATGACTGCTAATTAAAAAAAACAGTTAAATTTTTTTGCTCCTACAGTGCTGATCTTGAAAAGTATTGAAACGTGCTTGGATAAGGCATACTAATTGTATAGCATTGTAGTATTTTGGCAGTACATTGCTGTTCCCAAATCACTTCACCTTTCAGAGGTATATTATTTCTATAAACATAACTACTCATAAGTAAAACGAATTATGTAGTAGCAGAGAGAAAAATACGCCAAAAAAACAAGATCCGGATGGAAAGGGGTGGGGGGGCTTAGGAGAATAACAAAATGTCCAGAAACCTGCTCAATCATATTAAATTACACACAGCTTTTTAAAAGTGACTTTTGAATTGGTTTTCAAGCATTCAACAAGCTTCGTCTATCCACTAAAAATGATAATATCATTTCATTCTGCATTTCTTCTCCAATGTAATATACTTTGTTTTCTTTCTTGAAAGCAGAAATAATAAAAATAAAGAACATTGTTACATACAGGAATGTGAGGTAGGGGCACATGTCCATTTGCTTTGGCACTTTCTTGCATCTCCCTGCGATGCTGCTTCCGGAGTCTATACGGTGGAATCCCATCTCTGTAAAAGCAAACACACACATTGACGAATACGTTGTACAGTCCAAAACAAATCCATTGCCTGATTTTTTTTTTATTTACATTTTACAAGTTATTGCTTAGATTTACCAGATGAGCTGCTCAGTTGAATCTGGAATATACAATTAACATTTACCATTTGTTATCACTGAAAAAAAAACAAACAAAAGGGTGGCTATAAAGAACAAACAGTACAATGACATTACAAAAGCTACAACTATTGCACCCCTGTATAGTGTCTGAGCGATACACATTCGTACATATCTCTGGAGTGTACAAAAATATCTAAAACTTTTGGGAGCCAAAGTGTGTGGGCGGCGGCTTTATGTATCAGTGTGCATCAGCCTGGCATGATACAGATAGAGCTATATCAAGCAGCAGAGGAGGTCCCACCCAGGCATTCGGTAGCGGAAGTTGGGACAGAGTACCAGCGGGACCTAACATGCGGTTTCCCTTCGCCGCCGGGCCTGGGACAGATGTCTCCTGCGCTTCCCAAGTCAGTGGGATACTCGCCGACACAGATAGCTGCTCGACCAGCATTGCCAGATTGCGTGTTGCAATCTGCAAGGCAGGTCGATATATTATGTACAGTTAGGTCCGGAAATAATTGGACACTGACAGAATTTTCATAATTTTGGCTCTGTACGCCACCACAATGGATTTGAAATGAAACAACCGAGATGCAATAGAAGTGCAGACTTTCAGCTTTAATTCAAGGGGTTGAACAAAAATATCGTATGAAACGCTTAGGAATTGCAACCATTTTCATACACAGTCCCCTTATTTCAGGGGCTCAAAATGTAATTAGACAAATTAACACAATCATAAATAAAATGTTCATTTTTAATACTTTGTCAAGAATCCTTTGCAGGCAATGACTGCTTGAAGTTTGGAACACATGGGCATCACCAAACGCTGGGTTTCTTCCTTCGTGATGCTTTGCCAGGCCTTTACTGCAGCTGTCTTCAGGTGTAGTTTATTCGTGGGTCTTTCTGCCTTAAGTTTTGTCTTCAGCAAGTGAAATGCATGCTCGATCGGGTTGAGATCAGGCGATTGACTCAGCCATTGCAGAATATTCCACTTCTTTGCCTTAAAAAATGCCCGGGTTGCTTTCGCAGTATTGTCCATCTGTAAAGTGAAGCGTCGTCCAATCAACTTAGCTGAATTTTGCTGGATCTGAGCATACAATATATTCCTATACACTTCAGAATTCAACCGGCTACTTCTGTCTACTGTCACATCAATAAACACTAGTGACCCAGTGCCACTGTAAGCCATGCATGCCCATGCCATCACACTGCCTCCACCGTGTTTTACAGATGATGTGGTATGCTTCGGATTATGAGCCGTTACAAGCCTTTTCCATACTTTTTTCTTCCCATCATTCTGGTACAGGTTGATCTTGGTTTCATCTGTCCAAAGAATGCTGTTCCAGAACTGAACTGGGCTTGCTTTTTTTTTTTAGATATTGTTTGGCAAAGTCTAATCTGGCCTTTCTATTCTTGAGGCTTATGAATGGTTTGCACCTTGGTGAACCCTCTGTATTTGCTCTCGTGAAGTGTTTAAGACCCGCCTTCAACGCTTCACCCGTAGTTCATTGATTGATGGTTCCTGACGATGGGTGGGGACTCTTGTTAAAAGCAATATATGCCCTGTGCTGTTATTTAAAATTGGACTTATTCTCAAGTCGCCACTGGTGTCAATTTATATATATATTTAATCCCACTCGAAGTTCATCTACAGTATGTCCTGTATGTGTGGGTAGTCTTTCTACCGTACTATTAAAGTGTTCTGTAATATTCGCTCGTGCCCATCATCCATCACTAAATTGTACAGTTCCGAAATATGTCTATTTTCTTTTGTAAGGTCAAAGAAGTCATCAAATCTATTGATCTGTAATATATGTTTCCTATAATTTGGCCTTTTTTTCCCATAGTCTAGCGCAGTGTTTTGCAACCAGGGTTCCTAGGAATCCTTGGGTTCCCTGTACATCCCGAAAGGGTTCCCTGTCATTTTCTGGTCATTTTTAAAAATTGTACCAAATACAGAAGAATTTAGAATGGATCTTCTCTCAGACGCGCTATATTAGAGAAGGTTGGGGTTCCTCAGAATTTCACATGGGGTTCTCAACCAAAAAAAAAAGTTGGAAATCACTGGTCTAGCACTTATATAAGAACAAATGAGTCTGCGGTGAATTTTTGCACACTTCATTCCTGAAAAGGGATAAATGTTTGTTTTCCTCTGTCTATCAAGTGGCCTAGACATTCCCTTTTGTCTCCCAGATTGAAAAAGATTTTTGCTCTTTTCCTGGTATAAATTTTGGATTGTCCTGTAAAGGCAGATATCTTGCTGTATTATATGGTAACCCACATTATTTACTTCTTTCTCTCTGAGCTATTATGGTGTCCCGTAATATCACGGTGTGTTGCATGTGTGTTGGTATATATCCTTCCATTTCATATGAAAGATCCTTTTCAGAGATTATGGTTTTACCAATTGTTTCTCCAAGACAACTGACGAATAATAGTTTTTTTCCCCAAAATCCAGTCTCCCACGTTGGAGGAGGCATGCAAGATTGTAGTTTCGTAGATCGGGTAAGTTTATGTCTCCCAATTCTTTACGCAGGCACAACATTTTCCGTACTATTTTTTTTTTAATTTCCATAAACATTGCTGTGACTGTATTTAATTATTTTACATCTTTGTGCTATTGGCATTGGTAGGGTCTGCATGGGATATAATAATCTTGCAAATTACATCTAATCATGCATCCTCTGTGAAACACCACCACCTTGACTGCTTGTTAGAAAAAACTTTTTTTTTTTGGCTAAATAAATATTCCTTTTGCATAAGTCTGAGTGCCCTGCTGTCATCTGTATTCTTCCTTGGCTTTCTGGGATATGCGGGACTTCCTCTACTTTTAGAAGCACCGGCAATTTTTGATGTGTGTCTGCAGAACACAATTTGTTACTTCCTTGTGTGAAGTAAACATTTTTGACACCAAGTCAGTGAAGATCTTACGAGTAGCAGGATATTTTGGGGAGAATGTTTTGTGTTGTCTGAAAACTAATATACAGACCGTCCCAAATTCCCTCCATTTTGGGACACTGTTATTGGGTAGTCTTTAAGGAGCATATCTTTTTACCTTCATAAGATATCCCATCTGTTTCTTTATATGCACTGCATAGTCTGCTTGTCTGTAAAATTGAATATACATGCTATGAAAGGTCTCGGTCTGTTTCTGTCCTGTTCTGGCTGTACAGGGCCTATTCTATGAACCCTTTCCACCTCTACATGCATTTCCTTCAGGTTCATGCCTAATGTCTCTGGAAGCCATTTTGTACAGAACTCCTGCAGCTGCGTCTGTTTCAGGCTTTTGGGACACCGATTATCCTCAGATTGTTATAATGTGAACGGTTCTCTAGATCAGCGGTGCGCAAACTGTGGGTCGCGACCCCCAGGGGGGGCGCGACACTGCCGACGGGGGGCGCGGGGTTTACAGAGGCCCCGCGCGCTTCCCGAAGGCACTTAAATTAAGTGCCGGGGGAGCTGCAGGGCCTCTGTAAACCTAACTTACCGTGGCTCCGGCGGCTTCCTCCCTGCGGCGCCATGGCAACGCGGCGTCAAAATGACGCTGCGAGGTCATGTGACGTCACGTTGCTATGGCAACGTGACGTCATTACGCCGGAGCGCGGGTAAGTTGGGGTTGGGGGGGGCGCGGGAGCGAGGGGACAGCCGTCAGGGGGGCGCAGGGAAAAAAGTTTGCGCCCCCCTGCTCTAGATCATCAAGCTTGTTTCCTAGAATGTTGTTTATTTTTTGCATCTCTACCAGAGATTGTTGGACATCTGATAGTTATTCTTCTAGTGTGTTTATTCTGGCCTCCGCTTCTTCTAACCTTACAAAATGTGCAATGACTTCTCCTTTCAGGTCCTCTATTGATTCTTGTATTTTATTGGTGTTTTGTTGGATCTTGGGCATGAGTTCCCCAGCCACAGCTTTTTTCCAGAAGTTTGTAATCTATTGTATTACTTTGTGTATTGTTATTTGGTCTTACTTGTTGCGTGTCAGACATGTCTGTCTCGTTGGCCTCTTCTGCCATCCTCGAAGCATCTCATCTGCTCGCTCTCTCCTGTTTGTCACCATCCGTTGTTGTTTGGGAAAGTATTTTTCCATAAAGCAGTTGACTAACCAGTCACTATATGTCATCTTAACCAATTGTGTGGGGCTGCAGAGGTTTCCAGAACTTACTGGTAGTTCAAGATCAACCTTGCAATTTCGTAGGGGAATCAGACACTCCGCGGGCATTATTGGTTGAAAGACTTTGCGAATTTAACCTGATATGTGGGTTCCGCCTGTTGCCTGCACGGATTTGATCCTCTACTTGTGCAGAATTCGTCTGGTTACGCGGATTCAGACTATTCGTTACGAGGATTCCGCCTGTTTTCTCTGGGATTTCGGCTGCCTCCACGAATGTTGCGGATTTCGCTCAGGGGTTACTCACGTGGATCTGCAGATTTTCACGGTTGTCTGTGGAGGGTCTCTGTGTGATGTCGGGGTTCGCAGGCGGCCATTAGAGGCTGCAGTGGGTCCCACTATGTTGCTTGGACTCACAATCTGGCTAGAGAAATGCAGAGGATCCATGAGTGTTGCGGCAGGCTCGCTGGCAGTCAAGTAGTACAGACTGTCCTTGTTCTTAGTGAAGCAAGGACTGCTGTTGGAAGCAGTAAAAACCCACAACAGGCTGCGCTGCTTTTGTAAAATATTTAAGATGGTTGTGGAGGTTTGCAGGATATTACAGGTACGTTTTGGTGCCTTTTGCAGGTTACTTAGGCTGATTTTGGGGGGGGTCTTTCCCTCTAGGGCTAAGTGGAGCTCTTCCTTATGCGTCTCCCCCTGTCGACGCCATAACCGGAAGTCCGGTTGTATTTCTGTTCAACACATATATGATTTTTTCGATATATGATATACGTGTACACACACACACACACACACACACACACACACACACACACACACACACACACAGAGGTCCAGAAATAATTGGACACTGATACAAGTTTTGTTATTTCGGCTGTGTACCAAAATAAATTCAAGTTACACATGTGTGTATATATATACAGGCAGTCCTCGTTTTACAAAGCTTCGCTTTACAACGAATGGCTTATCCAACGCTTTGCAATGCATACCTATGTTCATTTTTACAACGCCAAAACGGCTTATCCAACGCTCTGCAACGTTGTGTATGTGTATGTATATATATACACATTCACATAAACAACGTTGCAAAGCGTCACAAGAGCGTATATATATATAATATTATACTATATAATATTATATTACATAATATATTATTTATTATGTTATATATATAATACAGTATATACACTATATAATTTATGTGTGTGCTGCATATCTTATTGCCTGCATAAAATATTTGGTGTATTTTAGTGTTAAAAATGCCTTTAGGAACGGAACCTTTCATTTAAACGGTGTTCCTATGGGAAAACGTGTTTCGCTTTACAACATTTCGCTATCCAACGCCATTTTGAGAAACACATTGTGTCGGATAACCGAGGACTGCCTGTACACACATCAATCAAATGGAAATATTACAGTATGCTCATTTGCATGTCTTAGACAGGTCTGCAACCACGTTAATGGTTTTGAAGCGGCACAGTGTGCTCATCTGCATGTCATATCCCAGAATCCCTTGCTGCAGTGGAAGTGCTGTGTGCTGGGTGATAATGGTGAAAGGCGGGGTTGCAGACCTGTCTAAGACATGCAAATGCGCATACAGTAATATTTCCATTTGCTATATGTTTTGCTGTGGAGGATTTGTGTCACTTTTTTTTACCCACCATAACTTAACTGTATGTGTGTGTGTGAGCGTGCAGCATTATAACAGCTTTGTGGGCACCACTGTACCTTTTTATTGATTTTTGTTTGTATGTGATGAATACATTTTTGATATTTTTTGTATGCTAGAGTGCTATCTTGGGGATTATTTTTTTCTGTGTTGATATATGTATGTGTAGCCCTGGTCCCCTTGGGCTCCCAGAGACCCCCCTCCTTGACTTCAGTGCGGTCGCGGGTGCCGCCGGAGCCAGCGATGGACCCGCCGGCTGTTCGCAAGGGTAGGGGCCGAAGCAGAGAGCGCTCCGAGGCTTGGGAGGCTCTGCGGCGCACCCGGCTAGCAGGGGCCGCCATTGTATATGCGCGCACGCGCAGATGGAGTGCGGGAGTCTTGGCGGCCATTAGAAAGTCGCGCGTGCGCAGTGGGATCGCGCACGCGGCCCCAATACATACATTAGTAGCCTCCACGGGACTACAATTCCCATGAGGCCAAGGGAGGAAGGCACCAAGTGCTCCCGTGTGGCCAATGAGGGCCAAGGATTCCCGGCAGCCGCATATGGATACACTTCGCGGGCTCTGCGTATGTCAGTTGGAGCAGGGAGCTGGGTAAGTGAGGGTGCAAAGGAGCAGTAGCCCCTTGCATTAGGCCAGTCACCCCCCATAGGCCCCAGATAACAGTTACCCTTGCCTCCAGTTTGTGGTTGCTTCAGGGACAGGCCTTAAGGAAGGAGATCTGGCCCTTTAGCTGTTTGGTTAAGTTAAAGAATACACTCCGTGGCGCGCAGCCTGATTCCTGGGTCTGGGCTCAGACCCCTCTATATATAGAGACTACCTTCACGGAGGCCACGCCAAGCAGTGACTGCGGCCTGTCGGCTGCAGACGGATCCACTCAAGGTGGAGACGGTGCGGTGCATGGTGATATTATCCACGCTGGAATTCATCAGGGAATTGGTGTCCAGCACCCAGGTACTTTGGGGAATATCTTGGTGATGTGTGCACCCGGTGCACTTCCATGTGTCTGTTTATATGCATCCTGCTGTGTGGTACAGGGTACCGAGGTTATTAGTAGCAATAGTAAACCAGTTGTTAGCATACACTGTGTGCGTGTCGTCTTATTGTGGTTCCTGTAAGAGGACCATCGCACTCAGGTGGGAGCCCTTACCGGTGGAGGCGCTGTGTACGAATGATTAGGTAACCCCAGGCTCCCAGTGGCAGAGGTTAAGGCCTTCTGTGAGACTATCAGGTAACGCACCACATCCGGTAACACAGGTGTAGATTTCCCCACATGGTCCCTATCTGCGATTGGGGCGGGGCGGAAAGGTGTTACATATGTGTATATATATATATATATACAGCGCTAACATATAAATCTGATGATGAATAAATAAAAATATACCACGAAATGAACAAAGTCCAGTCCAAAGTGTTCAGACACAAAATGTCATCAAAATCTTTTGGTTGCAGTGTGTTCAATCGAAAGCCAGTTGAATAATTGGTAAGGGGGGCTGCTGGATCCAAGGGAGAATCACTCCCTGGTAACTATGAAGAAAAGAAAAAGGGAAAAAGCGCACCCCCTAGTGCAATAACTTCCAGGACATAGAATAAAATGATTTTATTCTATGTCCTGGAAGTTATTGCACTAGGGGGTGCGCTCATATATATATATATATATATATATATATATATATATATATATATATATATATATATATATATATATATATATATATATATATATATATATATATATATATATATATATATATATAAATATATATATATATATATATATATATATATATATATATATATATATATATGTGTGTGTGTGTATATATATGTGTGTATATATATATATATATATATATATATATAGGCTTAAGCTTGCTGCATGGTCACAGCTTTGAGCACAGCCAGGGTTAAGGTGCATACCCAGAAAACCCACCCACAGACAGCTGTTTCGAGAGAGATATATATATATATATATATATATATATATATATATATATATATATGCAAATACAACTGTATGCTCATCTGCATGTCTTAGGCAGGTCTGCCTAAGACATGCAGATGAGCATACAGTTGTATTTGCATATTTGCTTTCCTGTGGAGGGTTTTTGTCACTTTTTTTACTCACCATAACTTAACTCAGTAATATATATATATATATATATATATATATATATATATATATATATATATATAAGCGCACCCCCTAGTGCAATAACTTCCAGGACATTGTGGGTGGTTTTCTGGGTATGCACCTTAACCCTGGCTGTGCTCAAAGCTGTGACCATGCAGCAAGCTTAAGCCTATAGGGAACCATGTTAAAAATGGTTTTTGAGGCAAAAAGTGACACTGTGTGCTCATTTGCATGTCATTTCCCAGAATCCCTTGCTGCAGTGGAAGTGCTGTATGCTGGGTGATAATGGGGAAAGGCGGGGTTGCAGACCTGCCTAAGACATGCAGATGAGCATACAGTTGTATTTGCATATTTGTTTTCCTGTGGAGGGTTTTTGTCACTTTTTTTACTCACCATAACTTAACTCAGTATTATGGTATAGCCTATCCCATAGCCTCTTTGCATACCCAGTTAAAATCAACCCCACACTGATGAGACCCATCAAGGTCGAAACAGCTGTCTGTGGGTGGACGAAGACGAAGAAGGAGAAGCACACGGCATCCCCGGAGACGGTCTCCAGCAGCCAGGAGACGGACGGAGGAGGCCCAGCGGCAACCAGCTCCAGCGGCTCAGGCGACGTTGCCACCCCCAGCGGCCTCACCCCCACTGCCAGCACCAGCAGCGGCAAAGACATCATGGAATCGGTCCCAGGTCTCCACCCCAACACCTTTGGAACGGTGTGGAGGAATGTGGCATCGAAAAGACTAATGAACAAACACAAAGACATTGCTTGGCAGGCCATACACGGGGGACTCCCTGTGAATGCGGAGAAGTACCAGAGTAAACTCAGCCTCGTGAGGCACTGCCACAGGTGCAACCCAGTGGAGGAAAGCATCATACACCTCTTCTGGAACTGCCCCTTTGTGCAGGCCTTGCTGCGCACGCTGGACACTGACTTAAAGGATTGTATACCGAGGAAGTGCGTCACGTACTACTCGGTGTTCCATGGACTTTTCACAGGAACACACACAGAGGACGCAATCGAAGCCGGTTGGTGTCTAATGTGCTGTTTCAAGGACGTTTTACTATTCGCCAGGGAACGTTTGATCAAGGGGAAGAAGAGGATGTCGGTACAGGACTGTCGCAGGCTGCTCCACAGCCTGCTCAAGAACTATTCCATCTTTGACGGCCCTGAGGAGGAGGACTAAACACCCCCTTCCCCACCCCCCCCCCCCCTTACTCCCCCGCCCCAAAAGTTTTTCTGTGCAATAAAGTTAGAGATAATGTGTGTATGATATGTCATGTCTGTGGTGCGGTGCATACGTATAAATGCACTGCACCGCCGTGTTCGTCACAGTTTTTTTACTTTTGGGGAAACCATTAATAAAAATGTATGTGAGTTGTGTGGGATATGCACTGCGCCGTTGTTAACGTCGCGGTTTTTTTTTCGTTTGGAAAATGATTTATGTACTGTTATAATCTTGTTGTAAAGATTCGCTGCATAATAAAAGAATTTTCAAAACAAAAACCAGCAGCGCTGGCCCCAGCTCCAACCCTGGAGCTGGGAGCAGCAGCAACAGGATAATCCCCCGCCTGGAACCCTGGATGAGGCAGACGGTGGTGATGCAGCTGAGGGAGGTCGACGGACAGCGCCCTCTATTGGACGCTGAGACCTTTGCCAAGGAGCTGGTGAGCAAAGCAGGCTTTACTCCGGACGAGATCCTGAGCATCCAGGACCTCAGGGGTGGCCTGTTTTTTGTCACCTTCACCACGGAGGGAGCCTGCAGGAGGTACTGGGAGGCTTACCAGACCCTGAAACAGGAGGTCCCCTTCTCCCAGTTCGACGTGAACTGCCCTATCCAGAGGGACGAGAGGAGGATCACTGTGACGGTGAGGAACCCCCATATCCCTGGAAAGGATATCGCTACCTTTCTGCGGCGCTCTTGCACCGTGGTGAGGGAGCCAAGCAGGATAGAGGACAAGTTGGGGTACTGGGTGGGAAAGTGGAGCATGGTCGTTCGCTTGTGGCCAGATTCAGAAGCGACGGACCGGCTGCACCACCTCCCTCCCAGTTTTTCACTCGCGGGCAGCCCAGGGAGGATCTTTTACCCTGACCAGCCCCAGACCTGCGGTAATTGCGGGAACCTGGGGCATCAGTGGAAACAGTGCACCCTGAAAGCCTGCAGAAACTGCAAAAACACTGGCCACGAAACTAAGGATTGTCCCCGCCAGAAAACCTGCGACCTGTGCGGAGAGACAACCCACATGTTCCGGGACTGCCAGCTGAGGGTCAGGAGCTACGCAGAGGCCGCGGCGAAAGGCGCGACACCGGGCGCTCCCCTGACAGCAACCCAGAAGGCACCCAAGAAGCCCCCTGCAAACCAACCCGTAAAGGCAAAAGGTGGTAAGTATCAGGAGCAAGGGCAAAAGGAGGCCACCCAAGCAACGCCTGCTGCGGCTCCTGAGCCCGCTGCCCCTTCAGTAGCAGCCCCCACCCCACCCCTTTCCACCCCCACCCCTGCAGCAACACTCCCTCCGACACCCACTGCTGCTGCAAACCCCACCCCCCCTTCCCACCCAAACTCCCCCCTCCACCCACCACCCCTTGCCCCCTCCTTCCAACCCCCCACTGCAGCTCCCCCCACCCTCCATGAGGCTGCAGCCCCTCCCCCTGTAACACCTCTCCCCAGCCCTGAGGCTGTTGCACCCCCTCCCCCTTCCCCCCTTGCTGCAGATGCCGCCCCCAGAGCCCGGACCGGAATGGAGAAGCAGGGAATAAAGAGGAGAGCCCCTGAGACGGAAAGCCCGCACCAGGGGCTGGAGCAGAAGAGGGCCCAAATGCAAATCGGCGACTCACCCACTTCCAGCGACGCTGACAGCGACCTTGAAAGCGACCTGGAGGAGGAGGGGGAAGCGGAGATGCAGGAGGCAGCCATTGCAGAGGAGCAGGCGGCCATTTTAGAACAGCCACCTAGCGAGACACAGGTGACCGTGGAAGAGCTCATAAGAGAGGGGCGAGAGGCAGCAGAGACCCTCTTCCTCGATGACAACCTTGGGCAAACCATGGATCTGCTGGCCCAGCTGTGCGAGGAGATCAGCAGGACCACCCACACCAGCGAGGATGGTAACTAGTATCACTGCATATCCATCTAACCCTATATCCCCAAACTAATGGCGTCTTTTAACATTTTCTCCATTAACGTAAGGAGCATAGGAGAGCGGATGAGACGTGCCAGAGTACTAACATTCCTTTCTTTACAGAAATGTGATGTGTATATGCTACAGGAATGTGCCTTACCTTTTTCTCGGTCCTACAGGCACCTGAGCAGGCAGTGGTCTCACGGCCCCTCCTACTGGTCTGGGGGGAACGGGTGCAGGAACGCGGGTGTAGCCATTTTGATCCGGGGGGGATGTTTCACTGTTGATTCTGTCCATGAACTCGTCTGAGGCAGACTACTGGTCGTAGACGGTTCGTGGGCAGGGGAGCCGATTAGGCTCATCAATGTGTACGCCGCACCCCGGAGAAATGAGCGCTTGGAACTTTTCCAGCACCTTCGCCCTTGGCTCGCAACCTCCAGGGCAGTGGTGATGGGTGGGGATTTCAACTGCATGATTGAGGTGGGGGGGCGCGTGCCCCCCAGCAAATCATCAAAGATAGATGTGACGCCCAGGCTACTCACGGCGATGATTGGGGAGGCATCCCTGAAGGACGTGGTGGGATCTATGGGAGCAGGCGCCGCAAACTACTCTTGGTGCCACCCAAATGGTTCCGTGCGTTCTCGGATTGACTTCCTGTTCACCACCAAGCAGGTACAGCACAGACAGCACTCCATGGTCGCAGTACATTTCTCTGACCACTGAGCCATTCATCTCCAGGGGCGCCTGGGAGGAGGTTTCCCCCCAGGGCCAGGATCCTGGAAGCTTAACTGCGCACTGCTGGAAAGGGAGGAGATCATGGAGGAGCTGAGAACAGAATACACAGCATGGAAAGAAGAAAAGGCCTGTTTCCCCAGCACTGCAGAGTGGTGGGAATTCACGAAGATAAGGATCCGCTGCTTCCTGCAGGCAAAGGGCAGACGCCTGGCGTGTGAGAGGAAGGGGGAGTTCGAGGGCCTGCAGCGCAAGCTGCAGTCCCTGCATGACCTCAAACACTGTGGATGGAACGTGGATGACGACCTGGAGGAAACCAAGGAAAGCCTGCAAAAGCA